>NC_056735.1:878406500-878461390 GCF_019279795.1 Protopterus annectens | reverse complement strand
ATTTGTTGTTTGATGTTTTAGCTTCATTTTGCTTCATCCTTGCCATCATGTGGTCTAGAGTATTTCCAAAAGATGTTAGCTTTGTAGAAAAAGCTTGTATTTCTGTTTGAAGGGGAAGAAGGGCCTCCTTGAAGTCTTCCATTGTGAATGGTTGGTCAGTTTTGACTTTTGAGTTTGTTTGTTAGCTTCAGGGTGTAATTTGTTTGTTTTTTGTCTTTTGGAAGATGATTCCTTTTCCGGAGAGCTGATGAGAGAAAGTCTGGTCTTAGTAGTTTGAGATTCCATTTGTTCCATTTTGATTAGTTTTATTTTTGTATTTATTTGTTTAGGTATCTTATTCCCAGTCTAGCAGGCCCAAGCACATGTATCCAGATTCACCACTGTGCTACAGTATTTGAAAGTTATTGGATCAGAGCCATTTGTTGTTCTTTGGAAAGAAAAAAAAAGTGCAGATAAGTAGAGTTTGGAGTCTTTTTATGATATTTGGAATTTTTCCCTGGTCTATTTATATAGTAACAACAGTGATTTGATTAGATTGATATCTAGTTTTGGAGCAGGCAGAAGTATATGCTTCTCATCTGGTGGCCATCTTGAATCTGTAATAATGAGGCATTTTTTTGTGTTTAGTTTCAGTCCATGTCCCTGGCACCAATAGTTTGTCCGTGTCAGTCCCTTTTGTAATTTGATGATGTCATTGGGAGACTCTGTGATTGGTCCCAGTTTACAATCATCTGTAAACTTATTAAGCCACAGGCCATCAGCTTTTGCCTGGACTTCAGAAAAATAAATTCCAAACAGTAAAGGGCCCAGTACAAATTCTTGTGGTACACCACTGGTAACTGGTCTCTGGTAGAGGTGGATTCCCCAACATTAACAGTGTGTGCTCTATCTGTGAGCCAGTTTGCTACCCATCTAGTAACAAATGGGTTGATACCCAGCTGGGAGAGCTTCTCAATGTCCCCTGAGTGAGGAATTGTGGCAAACACCTTGGCTAAATCAATACAGGGGATGTATACTGCTTTACCCTCATCCAGGGCTTTGGTGACTTTCTCAAAGAAGTTCACCAGGTTTAATAAGCAAGATCTATCTTTGATGAAACCAAACTGGGCTGGGTCAAGATTTGAAGGTCATCTATGTCCTGGTTGATGAGGCCCATGATGATTCTTTCCATGGCCTTGCAGATAAGGCTGGTCAATCTAATGGGTCTATAGTTCCCATGGTCAGTTAATGGACCCCCTTTATGCAGTGGGATTACTGTTGATTTTCTCCAATCCTCCAACTCAAAACCAATGGTCAGGCTGTGGTTAAAAAGACAGCTAAGTGGTTCCACTAGGTCTTCTTTTAAATTGTTTAGTATGCAGCCTAGGATAGCGTTGTTGCCTCACAACAAGAGGTTTTCCCGTTCGATTCTCGGCTGGAGTGCGGGGAGTGCCTTCTGTGTAGAGTCTGCATGTCCTTCCCGTGGTTGGGTGGGCATTCGAAAGACATGCGCAAAATGGGCGTGCCTTAGTTGAAGGTTGGACGTCAGTGAAAATCTACTGCCAATCATTAGCAGACCGGAGTTCTGCTGTGGCAACCCCTAAGCGGGAAAAGCCGAAAGACAAACAACAACAAGTATGCAGCCTAGGATGCTATCTGGTCCCATAGAGGCGATATTTTTGGCATTGGAGAGTGTTTGAATAACCTGTTCTTTGGAGATAAATAGTAAAGAACAAGTGTCAGAAATGCTATGGGGTATGACTGGTGGAGACAGGGGAGTGAAATTGTCACCAAGTCTGTCAGCCAACAGATTGGCAATTTCTTCAGGTTCCTTGGGAGTGGTGCCATCCACTGTAAGCTTGTCACACAGCTGGGTATTCCATTTGAGGTTTTAGATGTAGCTAAAGAATGTCTTATGATTGTCTTTAGCTAGGGATGCCAGTCTAGTCTCATAACTTGCTTTAGAGGACTTTACAAGGTTTCTGATTTGCTTGTTTAGGCTGTGTAGGGTAGTCTTTCTTGTCTGAGTATGTTCCTTCTTGTTCTTAGATATCGGTTTCTTTCTTTTGTTATATAACTTATTTATACTTAAGTCCACTAGGATGGCTTGTTTTTGTGAGAGGACCCAGTTTTACTGCTGTCAAGTACTGCCAAGTCAATACATTTGCTTAAGTGGCTATATAAGGTGTTTGTGTATTTCAACACATAGGAGTCATTGTTGCCTGTGTAAGTAGGGGCCTTGAAATTATTTGGGCCTTGAAATTATTTATGCCATCATTTAGGAGGCAGTCGTTTGGTTTGGAGAAATTTTTTATTATTTTTTTTTTTTTGCTGTTGTGGGCATGTCAGTTCTGATCTTTACTTCAAATGAGACCGATTTCTGGTCTGACTTAACTAGAGAGGGCAGCACACTGGAGGTAGTGCAGTAGTTACCTGGTAAGTACTAGGTCTAGGATATTTGAGCTCCTTGTTAGGGTGCAGCCTTACTGTTCCAGTGCATTTCAGTTAACAAAGTCCAGGAACTTCACTGCAGATGTCCTTCAAGGATGCAACTGCAGTCCTAACATATGGGTTATCCTGCCTCAGGCAGCCCTTCGGTCGGCCGGATTCCAAAGTCTGGGTCCGGCGTCGGCTGATGTCACCCTTTCCCCGACGTCAGAGCGCCTGGGGTATAAAAGCGTCAGCCGACACCATCTTCTTCGGTCTTTCTTGCCACGCGGTGCCCGAAGCAGAAGCAGTTTGCAAGTGCCGGTCGGCCAGCTCCTGTGATTTCAGTTACCGAAGTCTTCAAAAAAGCTAAGTACCCCGTTGGGGACCTTTTCTTGCCTCAGCCGATGTCAGATATAACTGTTAAAGTTAATAATTGTTTAACTTGTGGAAAACAAATACCTCATAAGGATTTCCACTCTTACTGCTTACCCTGCCTAGGCCCAGACCACGACGTCTCTGCCTGTACAGCCTGTGCTTCCTTCAATAAACGCACTCTTAGGCGTCGGGCAGAGTTTGCAGAGGATTATTTTGGGGAAGAATTCTGTTATATCATGCCGTCGGAGCTGCCGACAGCACATTTACCCAAAAAACTGAAGGATAAGGACCGACACACACAGTCCGCGGTTTTGGCCGACACCAGGCTAAGGCCTACCGCAAGTGTCTCGGTCTCTGCTGAAGCCGAATCACAACCGCTTCAAACCGACGACACCGCACAACCGGTAACATCGGTACCGGAGGCCAGCGCAGTGCCGGTTATAGAATTCCCACCTGAGACCGAAGCTCAGGAAATTCCCGACACCATCTCTGTTGACAAAACTACTCCAGCACGTGGGGCAGCCAGGCCTCCAGTGTCTATGTCCATTAAGGCGTTTACACGTGCAAAAGCTGCAAAACAGCCTAAGTCTCTCCCTCCAAAGACTATTCCCCAGGGATCCACTACTGGTTATCAAATTTTAAGGTTAGCTGAAGACCTTATCTCCTTAATCAGGGGCTCTCAGCCACATCCAGATAGGGCCTCTCAACCACCTTCTGACAAGGCCCAGGGTTGAGCAGGTAGATCCCCAGTCTTCTGATGAGGCCTCAGGTGACTCTGCCCATTCAGACTACCAGACGGAGGCCTTCCCGGCCTATGAGGATTCTGATGCAGAGGAATCCATTCCCTCTGCCTCCCCTCCCGAAGAATTTTCCTTTGGGGAAACGCTTCATTCCTTGAGAGAGCATTTCCAATGGCAAGGCCAGGAATTCTCAGACTCTTGGAAAAGGTTAAGGGAATTTCTACATTTGCCTCAGCATAGACATTTGGCTATTCCTCCAGTTTTAAATGTTTTAGATGATGTGTACTCTGAGTCCAGTGTTTCCCCTGACTCTCTCCCTCCGGCTCCTGTCAAACCAGACAGGGTACTACAGGGTCCCAGACACACATCAATTCCTTTACAAGGGCCACTCAGCTGACCCAGAAACCATTTCTCAGGGCCCTAAAGGGGTTACAGCCACCACTACTAAGAATCCACTACCTTCCGAAAGGGATTCCAGGGCTTTAGAAAGATGGGGTAAAAAAGTGTATACTTCTTCCACTCTTTCTATGAGGGCATTAAGTTGTCAATTTCATATGATACAGTATCGAGTATCTGTTAGATGACTTGCATAAAAAACTTACCTCACCTGAACCACTAGATCGTAAGGGGTTGCAGGATTTGGTGCATAATACACAACAGGTTAGCAACCATTTCTTACAGTGTGGATATGATGCATTGGAAGCTTCATGTAGGGCAGCAATGACGGGTGCGGTCATACGTAGACATGCTTGGCTTAAGGAGCAAACATTGCCAGATCATGTTAAAGCAAAGCTACTGGATGCACCACTAGAAAAACAAAAGTTATTTGGTACTACTGCTCAAGAAGTCTTAAAGAAAATTGAGGAAAAGGCTAAATCAGTACAAACAGTCAAAGATTTCCTCCAGGTGCAACCTCCAAGATTCAGCAGGAATTGGCCTTCTAAGAATTGGTCCTTTCCAGACACAGACAGATTTCAAAGAGGCAAAAACAGACGTGCCAGAGGTAGAGGGTAAGCTCGAGGCTCCTACAGAGGATGTCAATGGCAGCCTCCTAACCAGAGAGGTAGTGCAGGACCTGCAACTACTGCACAAGGACAATCTCAATGACTTGATTTTGACTCCGCCAACCAGGGCTCAATTGGAAGCACCTTTGGGCGGAAAGCTATCTTTATTCTCAGAAAATTGGCACAATATTACAAAGGACAAATGGATACTGCAAATAATAGACAAAGGATACATATTCCATTTTCATACATTACCAAAAAGACAAGGCATGCCAAACCTGCCACCAAATCAAAGGGCAGAGGCATTCAAGCAAATTTCAAAACTATTACAAATGAAAGCAATAGAAAAGGTTCCTTTTACAGAACAAGGCCAAGGATTTTACTCAAGACTGTTCCTTGTTCCAAGAAAAGAAAAGCAATGGAGACCTATTCTGGACTTGTCCGCACTGAACACTTATCGTGCCAAAATTCAAAATGCTGACCTTACAGCAACTCCTTCCCATGCTGGGCAAGGGGTCTTGGCTGGTAACTCTAGACCTCAAGGAGGCATACCTGCATGTCCCTATCAGACAAAGTTGCAGAAGACACCTCAGATTTCTTGCAGGCTCAGAGCATTATCAATTCTCAGCATTGCCCTTTGGCTTATCTACTGCGCCCAGAGTATTCACGAAATGCCTGGCATCAGTAATTGCACATTGCAGACTTCAAAACTTGAACTATGTCATTCGCCTATTACAGGCCTTGGGATACACAGTCAACATTCAGAAGTCAAGACTCATACCTTCCCAACAAATAATCTTCCTGGGTGCCAAACTGGATACAAACACCCAAATGGCATTTCTCACAGAAGAAAAACAAGAACAATTACCAGAATATTTAAAAAATCTGACAATACAAACCCGGATGACTGCAAGGAAAATCCTGCAGGCCCTGGGTTTCATGGCATCTTGCATTCTTCTGATTCCGCAAGCAAGGCTGCATATGAGGAAGCTACAATGGTATCTAAAAAGTCTATGGTCTCAACACAGCCACAGCCTAGAAGCATTGATCCCCCTCATTCCATGCCTTCAAAAGGAATTTATGTGGTGGGCTCAAGCAACCCAGTTGAACAAAGGTCTGCC
This sequence comes from Protopterus annectens, assembly GCF_019279795.1. Taxonomy (NCBI): domain Eukaryota; kingdom Metazoa; phylum Chordata; order Ceratodontiformes; family Protopteridae; genus Protopterus; species Protopterus annectens. The sequence continues at coordinate 878,455,741 of NC_056735.1, read as the reverse complement.
TTTCAGCAAGCCTCATACAAGCCAAACCATCACAACAGACGCCTCAGACCATGGATGGGGGGCGCACATGGAGGGCAGATGCATTCAAGGGCAGTGGACACAAAAAGAAATGCACCTGCACATTAACCAAAAAGAAATGCTGGCAGTGATACATGCAATCGAGGCCTTCGAAAAGTTCCTGCATCAAGGGCATCTACTAATAAAGACAGACAATACCACCGTTATGTGGTACATAAACAAGCAAGGAGGTACCCATTCATACCCTCTTTGCAGACTGGCAATGAATCTCTGGGATCTTTCCCTGAAATTAAATATAGAGCTGCAATCCCAGTTCGTACCAGGAAAGGACAATGTACTGGCGGACAGCCTAAGCAGAAACATCATGGATCCACACGAATGGATGTTGCAACCAGACATATTTCTTCAGATAACACAAGCATGGGGAAGGCCGGACATAGATCTTTTTGCCTCCCACCACAATCATCACCTGAAGAAATTCTGCACAAGGACATACCATCCTCAGGCATGGAAAGTGGACGCTCTCTCCTTCAGCTGGAACTCTCTAACAGCATATGCATTCCCACCTCTTCCTTTAATGACCAAGGTCTTACTGAAGATCAGGACAGAGCAACCAACAGTCATTCTGATGGCTCCGGACTGGCCAAGACAACACTGGTACCCATTGCTAAGGAGCATGACACACACGAAGCCATGGCCTCTTCCTCAATGGCCACTTCTTCTGACACAGCACAATTACAGGACTCTGCACTCCAGCCTACAGACCTTGCAACTAACAGCTTGGAAGATACCTTGACTCCTCGTCAGGATACACTCTCTGAGGGTAAAGGATATCATCCGGGAAGCTCGCAGACCTTCCACTAGAAAGGCATACTCAGCAAAATGGAAAAGATTTTGTATCTGGAACGCCACAAAGGGTCAAGATCTAACAGTGATGAGCATTCCACATATCTTAGAATACTTGGCTGAAATGCTACACAATGGCCTTTCTTACTCTTCCATAAAAATACACGCTTCAGCAATATCAGCAGAGTACAACACTGATCCACCTGTATTTTCACACCCATTGCTAAGACAGTTTCTAAGAGGGATAAAAAACATCAACCCTCCAAGGAAACCTCCAGTGCCTGCATGGGACCTCAATTTCTTGTTGGAAAAATTAACTCTGCCTCCTTTTGAACCAGCAGCATCTTCAGAACTACAATTCCTATCTTGGAAGACAGCTTTCCTTCTGGCAGTAACCTCAGCAAGAAGAGTCTCCGAGTTATAGGCCCTCATGGCAGTACAACCATTTCTCATTTTCCATCAGGACAGAGTTTCTTTGAGAACCAATCCTTCCTTCATGCCAAAAGTGGTATCCAGGGTTTCACTGAACCAAGCTATTCACATGCCTACCTTCTTTCCAAATCCACAAAATAAAGGAGAGAGACTTTTGCACACCCTGGATATACACAGACAGTTGCGCTACTACTTGGACAGAACAAAGACTTTCAGAAAATCTGACCAGCTCTTTGTAGCTTATGCTGCTGGAGTACAGGGAAAAGCAATTTCCAAAACAGACCATTTCTAAATGGATAGGAAATTGCATTTGATTCTGTTACTCTTTTCATGGAAAAACTGTGCCAGCTAACATCAGGCCTCATTCCACCAGAGCAACAGCCACCACCACAGCTTTTTTAAGAGGGGTGGCTACAAAGGACATTTTAGAAGCTGCTACATGGAGCTCCGTGCATACATTTTCCAAACATTACAATCTGCCTTTATATTCCAGATCCAGAGCAGGATTTGCTACTGCAGTCCTGCAGGGCTTGTTAGCTACACCATCTTTTTCTTAGTTCCTACCACCCCCAGCTTGATTATGGTATTCTACCCATATGTTAGGACTGCAGTTGCATCCTTGAAGGACATAGTACAGTTTTGTACCTACCATAAATGTAGATGTCTGATAGACATGCAACTGCAGTCAGGTTTTCCCTCCCACCTACCCCTCTGTGGTTTCCTTGGGGTATCTATCCCTCTTTTCAGCTAGCTGGGGTTATCTTTTATGGTGTATTTGTTTTTATTGTTGTGCATGTTTGGAATTTGCAATGTCTCTCTAAATTTAGCCTTCCTTAGAGGGCACCTGGCATCTGGGGCAAGAAACAGTGAAGAAGATGGTGTCGGCTGATGCTTTTATACCCCAGGTGCTCTGACGTCGGGGAAAGGGCGACATCAGCCGACGCCGGACCCAGATTTTAGAATCCGGCCGACCGAAGGGCTGCCTGAGGCAGGACAACCCATATGTTAGGACTGCAGTTGCATGCCTATCGGACATCTACATTTATGGTAGGTACAAAACTGTACTTTGTGCTTGTGATCATGTAAGCTGCCCAGTTGATGGATGGGTAGTTGAAGTCTCCCATGACCAAGCTGTTTGTCTGTATACTGAGCGATTCAAGAAAGACAGGGTAGGTAGTGTGTTTCTCCTGGTTCACAGTGGGGGACCTGTAGCTAGCTATGATGTGTTAGGGTGTTTTGCCTATAGTTATCTGGACCTGCAGTAGCTCAAGAGAGTTATACTACTTCACCAGTCGTGAGGTGTATTTTGATTTAATGAAAATGGATACCCTCTTCCTTTGGTTCTTTCACTCTCATTTGGGGTCTGAAAGTGTGGAAGGCATTGTAGTCCCGCATGGCTGGGGTACTTTCCATGGCCTTAAACCAAGTCTTAGTGACTGCACAGATGTCAGCATCTTCCAAGGTGAGCAGTGCTTCCAGGGGAGTGCAGCTTACTGTTTAGGTTCCTAGCATTAAGCAGAATGACCTTTAGTTTGTCTCTAGAGCATTTCTCTACAGCAGAAGTTTTCTTGTTTTGACATTGCCTAAAAAAAAAAAAGGCTCTATGGGGGAAACAAGCATTTCTGCCATTATCGTAAGGCCTTGAGGAAAGTGGTGAAGCATTACTGTCTGACCATGCCTTCCCAGGCTGAAAGATACTCAATCCCCTTAGAGTGACAGCAGAAGCTAATCCAATTGTTCTAATCAATCATTTTTTTTTTTGTCTGTACTGTGGCATCATCCTAGATGAAGGTAGGATGCTGCTTACGGCTAGGGGCACACCTGCCTGCCACACATAAAGCTCTATCATTTCTCTTCATATAGTCCAGAGAGGTATGTCTCAAGTCATTCACTCCAACATGTACTATGACAGAGTCATAACGGTAACTGCTGCTGAGTGACTTGAGTGAATGTTTGACTTGGTGGATCCTAACACCTGACAGGCAGCGAACCATGACTTTTCCTTGTCCAGCCTGGTGAGAGGGATGCCTGAGTGTCTCACTATTGAGTCATCTATGACTAGGAAATTTGGTTTTGAAGTGTTTTGCTTTAGGAGCTTGATTGCTGAGACACTGTTACACTTGCTGTTGTTATATGTACATGTGGATTCTGTTTGTGTACCAGTATGTGTGCGTCATCTGCATTTGGGTGGTCTCTGGTCTTTTGCTAAGCTCTTGGTAAGTACCTCCCTGTATGTGGGTTTATGTGTCTTGACTTTATTTTGTGTAACAGGAGAAGTGTGTGAGCTGACAACCTTTTTGATGTCTTGTTTATTGTTACCTGAGAGGACTGTTTCAAGTTTTAGGGTGTAATAGCATCTCTCACATAGTGTATTTATTTGCTTTAGGAGCAGGTGGTTGTCAGTACACATGAGGCAATTGCTACATTGCCTCAGGATGCCCGTGTCAGTAAGGTTGGCTGGAGAAATGTTAGGAAACTGACTGTCCATAGCAGCAAGTAATTCCTGGTTTGTAGGAGGGCAGAAGATCAGCTATTGTTCTGGAATTAGTAAGGGTACTTAAAATGATGTAAGATTGGCAAAGAAAGCGGGGTGATGCTTCAAAGTGCTGAGCTGAGCTACCTGTCGTGCAGCAATGCAGAACTGAGTTGCCCAAAGAGCAGCAGGGAAGCCTGAGAGGATTTCACTGAGTGGTGTTCAGGTGAAAAACTGTGATTCTAGGCATTATGGCTGCATAGGGTTTATACCTGACCTCTTGAGTTTATCAACAATGCCCAAAAGAGGTACTGAGTCAAATGCCTATGCCAGGTCAAAATAGGCAGTGTGAACCATTTTTCCCTCATCCATTGCTTTTGTGACCTTTTCAAAGAATTCCACCAGGCTGAGTAAGTCTGACCTCCCATTGACGAAACCAAATTTAGTTGAGCCCAGTGTTTGGAGGTTTTCTATGTCATCAGTGATCTTTTCCATGATAATTCTTTGCATATTAGACTAGTGAGACCTATGGGTCTGTATTTTCCATGGTCTGTAGATGGCCTACCTTTGTGCAGAGGGATGACTGTTGCTAGTCTCCATTAATAGAGCATGACTCCTGTTTGGAGGTCATGATTAAATAGCAATTCCAGAAGGCTTGACAGGTCACGTTTCATGATATTTAGAAGGCATCCTGGGATATTTTCTGGGCCCATCAATGCAGTGCTCTTGGTCTTAGCCAGAGCATTAAGGACCTGTTCCTTAGTCATAGTAGGGAAAGTTATATTTGATGCTATTTTCTGAGTGGAGATTGAAGGGAAGAGAGGAGTAAAGTTAGAAATGAATTTGTCTGCTAGTAGGTTTGATATATCTTCTGGCTTTGTATAGGTGACTAAATTAACAATGAGCTCTGCACACAATTGTGTATGGCCTTTGAGGTCATGGACATAGCTAAATAATGCCTTGTGGTTGTCCTTGGCCCGAGAGGCCAAATTTACCTCAAATTTTGCTTTGGTAGATTTTATTTGTTCTCTGAGTTGTTTGTTTAGTTTGAGAGTGCTTTTATCCTACTGGGTGCTACTCCTCCTCATTTTTGCCACGATTTATTTTCCTTCTGTTATACAGCCTATTGATGTTGTGATCCCTGGTGGGTACAGCTGCATCTATGCAGCCAGTAACATGCTTGTATAGGGTTTCTGTGAACAGTTCCACATAGGCAGCAGCGTTTTCAGGGTTTATGGGGCCTTGTAATTTTGCCAGGTTATCACTTAATAGTAGGAAGTTAGCCTTAGAGTAGTATCTGAACATTCCAGGTTAGCTAGGTCTCTAGATTTTATTTTTACTTCAAAACAGACTATTTTGTGGTCTAACCTTACTAGAGAAGATATTACACTAGGGGGTGTGCAGCACTCTCCCATATTAGTGAGGCCCAGATCCAGCATATTTGTACCCCTAGTCAACATACTGATAATCTGGTCCAGAGAGTTTATCTTTTACAAAATCCATGAATCTGTGTCTGCACATTTGGTGTCATATATGATTCCCAGTTAATACTGCTAATGAATTGCAAATACCACATTTGACCTACACTCTGAAAAGCAACAGCACCATCACTTTAATTATACCTCCATTCTCCCTAGCTATGTGTAGGAAATCTTTCAACAAGGTTGCTGCAACCTCATGGAATAACCTGCCTAAAGAACTCACTTCACTAGATGATCGCATACAATTCAAAACAAAGCTGGAAGAATTTCTTGGTGAAGAATACAAATATATATTTCAGAGATACTGACTACACCAATTTCAGCTAATCTACCCTGCAAGACTTCTGCCTCATTATGTCATCAGTGTTTACTTGCCTGAATGGATACATTCAGGAAATTTGTAAATAGTACATGCCAACCCTTTTGTTTAAAGTGTAAATATGTATGCCAGTACAAATCATTGTGATTCTGTGTGGCAGACTATCTGATACTGTAATTTGCACTGTATTGTCTTTAACTGCTTCTTATGTACTAAGCCAACATTTGTCATTTCTTGTTTGTTAACAATGTCTTTTGCCATACGGCTCAGACTATGGTGAAAAGAGTCCAGTACCAAACCACAAACCTGGTTATCAAAGTAAATAAATACATTTGAATCATCTACTTACTTATATATCCTAAACACATTTGCTGCTAATTTCTATAATAGGATCCACCATAAAAAACCTTATAACAACCCTGGCAACTGTTCATCCTAATACCAACATTCTATTGTATATTGTCAGTTACATATACCCATAGATCAATTCAATAAAACTGTAACATAATATATGTATACTATGCTCCCATATTTTTGGTCTGTTATCAGCATTTAATTTCCAAAAACAAGTTTTGGCACCAATTTCTCTAATATCTTGTAAAATTTTATACCATGGTCTATCTACCACATCTTTAATTCCCCGTTTGATATATAACATCTGTTCATTAATACCCTTACCCATGTACTATCATACACATGATAATATAACTTTATCAATATTTCACAGACTCCATCTTAATATAAAATATACAACTTTCCATAAGCCATATGATCCACAGCTTGTTTTAATGTCACATGCTATTACTTTTGGATATATTCCCCTGTTATTTATAGTATTACTTCCTTAAGAAATATTAATATAGTCATTCCATTCCTTCCTTGAATATCATACACACCTTCTTGTAATATCTTACCCCAAAATTTATCAAATCTTGTTTGAAATTTCTTTAGCAATGTTTTATTTATCCTACTCAAGATCATTGTATCCAGTTTATAATTTAATACCTCTCATCTTTCCTCCACAGACCTTTTATTAATCTCTGGCAATTCTCTTCATTCTTCCACCCATTATATAGCCAGTCATTAAAGCAATTTTAAAAATACTTTTTCATTTTTCTTCTTCATTTGCTGTCCTTTTCATAACCAACTGAACAAGAAACTCGGATGATGTTTCAGTAAGCATTTCTATCACATATGCCAATACAATCTGTAATATCTTCTATTTATCTCTTACAAACTGATTATTACCTACTTGTGATTCCCTCATATTTTGTTGTCCAAATAAACCATTTCATCCACCATAGACAGATGTCCTTCAAGAATGCAACTGCAGTCCTGACATATGGGTTGTCCTGCCTCAGGCAGCCCTTCGGTCGGCCGGATTCCAAAGTCTGGGTCCGGCGTCGGCTGATGTCGGCCCTTTCCTGACGTCAGAGAGGCCAGGGTATAAAAACATCAGCCGACGCCATCTTCTTCAGTCTTTCTTGCCGCGGTGCCCGAAGCAGAAGCAGTTCGCAAGTGCCGGTCGGCCAGCTCCTGAGTTTTCAGTTACCGAAGTCATCATAAAGCTAAGTACCCCGTTGGGGATCTCTTTTTTGCCTCAGCCGATGTCAGCTAAAACTGCAAAAGTTAATAATTGTTTGTCTTGTGGTAAACAAATACCTCATAAGGATTTCCATTCTTACTGCCTCCCCTGTCTCGGCCCAGACCACGACGTCTCGGCCTGTGCGGCCTGTGCTCCCTTCAATAAGCGCACACTTAGGCGCCGGGCAGAGTTTGCTGAGAACATTTTTGTTGAAAATTATTCCTATAACATGCCGTCGGAGCTTCTGACAGCACACATTTCTAAAAACGGAAGGACCGGGACCGACATTCGCGGCCCGTGACTTCTTCCGACACCACGCTAAAGCCTACCGCGAGTGCATCGGCCTCCTTGGAGTCAGTAATTCAACCGCTTCAGGCCGACGACACCGGATTACCGCATACTTCGGTCCCGGTGCCGGTTGTTGATTTTCCCCCGGAAACCGAAGCCCAAGATTTGCCTGAAACCATACCGGTAGACAAAGTCACTCCAGCACGTGGGGCAGCTAGGCCTCCTGTTTCTATGTCCATCAAGGCCTTCACACGTGCTAAGGCTGCCAGCCAGGTTAAATCTCACCCTCCTAAATCTATCCCACAGGGTCCCACTTCAGATAAACAGATCATGACTTTAGCTGCAGATCTCATCTCTTTAATCAGGGGCTCTCAGACTCATCCAGACAGGGATTCTCAGCCGCCCTCAGACAAAAGGCCTAGGGTTGAGCAGACTGATACCCTTTCCTCAGATGAGGTCTCTGGTGAGTCAGGCCACTCTGATTCCCAGGAGGAATCCTTCCCGGCCTATGAGGATTCTGATGCTGAGGATTCCATTCCTTCTGCCTCTCCTCCTGAAGATATTTCCTTTGGGGAAATTCTTCACTCCATGAGGGAGCATTTCCAGTGGCAGGGTCAGGATTTCTCCGACTCCAGGAAAAGGCTTCGGACCTTCCTTAAAAAACGCCAGCACAGGCCTTTAGCTATACCCCCAGTGCTAGATGTATTGGATGATGTGTTTTCAGACTCCAGTACCACACCTGATTCTCTACCCCCTGCTCCTGTCAAGCCAGACAGATATTACAGGGTCCCAGAAACCCATAAGCATCTCTTTAAGGCCCATTCTGTTGATCTAGAAACCATTTCTCAGGGGCCCAAAGGCGTGGCTATTTCCACGGCCAAAAATCCTTTGCCCGCAGACAGGGAATCTAGATCCTTGGAGAGGTGGGGTAAAAAAGTTTATACCTCTTCCACCCTTGCCATGAGAGCACTAAACTGTCTTTTTCATATGTTTCAGTATCAGGATTTTTTGTTGGATGATTTGCAGAAAAAGTTAGCCTCTCCTGAGCCTTAAATAGAAAGGCCTTGCAGGATTTGGCTCATAATACACAGCAGGTTAGCAACCATTTCCTTCAGTGTGGTTATGATGCATTGGAAGCTTCATGTAGGGCAGCTATGACAGGGGCCATCATACGTAGACATGCTTGGTTGAAAGAACAGGCTTTGCCAGATCATGTTAAAGTAAAGCTTCTAGATGCACCTCTGGAAAAACACAACCTTTTTGGTAATAATGCACAGGGCGTGTTAAAATCAATTGAGGAAAAGGCTAAATCAGTACAAACAGTCAAGGATTTCCTCCAGGTTCAGCCACCAAGGTTCAGCAGGAATTGACCTTCGAAGAATTGGTCCTTTCCAGACACTGACAAGTTCCAAAGAGGAAAAGGCAGGCGTGCTCGAGGTAGAGGGCAATACCGAGGCTCCTATCGGGGCTGCCAATGGCAACCATCTAATGAGAGAAGTGGAGCAGGAACTTCATCTGCTCCACAGGGACAAACACAATGACTTGACTTTGACACCGCCGACCAAGGCTCAAAGAGAAGCACCTTTAGGCAGAAAATTATCTCTATTTTCAAAAAACTGGCACATTATTACAAAGGACAGATGGATTTTGGACATAGTAGACAAAGGATACAGGTTACACTTCCATACTTTTACCAACAAGACAAGGCATGCCGAACCTGCCACAAAATCAGAGGGCAGAGGCACTCACACAAGTTTCAAAGCTGCTACAAATCAAAGCAATAGAAAAGGTTCCTCCTCTGGAACAAGGCCAGGGATTCTATTCAAGACTGTTCCTTGTTCCAAGAAAAGAAAAGCAATGGAGGCCTATTCTGGACTTGTCCGCTCTAAACACTTTTCTCAATGTGCCACAATTCAAAATGCTGACTTTACAGCAACTTCTTCCCATGCTGGGCAAGGGGTCTTGGCTGGTTACTCTGGACCTCAAGGAGGCATACCTGCATGTCCCAATCAGACAAAGCTGCAGAAGATACCTCAGATTTCTTGCAGGGTCAGAGCATTATCAATTCTCAGCATTGCCTTTTGGCTTATCTACTGCGCCCAGAGTATTCACGAAATGCCTGGCATCAGTAATTGCACATTGCAGCCTTCAAGGGATACAAATATACCCTTACTTGGACGACTGCCTTATACAAGCGGACAACAAACAAGCCTTGATAAGAAACTTGGACTATGTCATTCACTTGCTACAGACTTTGGGATACACAGTCAACATTCAAAAATCAAGACTACTGCCATCCCAACAAATAATTTTTCTAGGAGCCAAACTGGACACAAACTCACAGATGGCCTACCTCACAGAAGAAAAACAAGAACAATTACCACAGTACTTCAAGAACTTAGCAAAGCAGACCCAGATGACTGCAAGGAAAGTCCTGCAGGCCCTGGGCTTCATGGCATCTTGCATTCTTCTAATTCCACTGGCAAGACTAAACATGAGGAAACTACAATGGTACCTAAAAAGCTTGTGCTCTCAGCACAGCCACAGCCTAGAAGCAATTATTCCACTCATTCCATGCCTACAAAAGGAATTCCTGTGGTGGGCTCAAGCAAGCCAACTAAACAAAGGTATGTCTTTTCACAAGCCTCAAGCAAGCCAAACCATTACCACAGACGCCTCAGACCACGGATGGGGGGCGCACATGGCAGGCAGATGCATTCAAGGGCAGTGGGCTCCCACAGAATTGAATCTACACATCAATCACAAAGAGATGCTGGCAGTGATTCGAGCAATCGAGGTCTTCGGAAAATGTCTCCAGCAAGGTCATCTGCTAATAAGGACAGACAATACCACTGTTATGTGGTACATAAACAAGCAGGGAGGCACCCATTCTTACCCTCTCTGCAGACTGGCAATGACTCTTTGGGAGAAATCCCTGAAACTGAACATACAGTTACAATCCCAGTTTGTTCCAGGAAAGGACAATGTTCTGGCGGACAGTCTGAGCAGAAACATTATGGATCCACACGAATGGATGTTGCACCCAGACATGTTCTCACAAATAACTCATGCATGGGGAAGGCCAGACATAGATCTCTTTGCATCACACCTCAATCATCTTCTGAAAAAGTTCTGCTCAAGGACATTCCATCCTCAAGCCTGGAAAATGGATGCTCTCTCCTTCAGCTGGAATTCTCTAACAATCTATGCATTCCCACCTCTACCATTAATGACCAAGGTGTTACTGAAGATAAAAGCAGAACAACCGGAAGGTATCCTGATAGCTCCAGACTGGCCAAGGCAACACTGGTACCCATTAAAACTTGTTAAGTTATGTGAACGGGACATATACACTTATTTTTTGAAAGGAAACAAGAAATGCTTATATTTTAATATGTCTAAAGAAGAAAACACATCTTTAAAGAAGTTATCTCGAGATAGTTCAGTTGCTATTAGACCCGCAGACAAAGGGGGAGGCATTGTGTTACTTAATAAAGAAGATCTGTATTTTTATACAATAAAGACTTTGGCTTTTACAGTTGCTGCTGCCGTTCTTGTGTTTGGGACTGTATGTGTTTTGTTGCTCACATATCCATTTGGTAACGCACAGTCTCTTTTTGGCGTGGTGGTCTTTGTTAAATTTCTCTGCTTGTTTTTGGCCGCCTCTCCGCACAAGATGGCAAATCCAGAAGTCGAACTTGATTATAATCCAAACCCGAGGGTGAGTTTCACTTCAATCAAATGGACAAATATTGTGAACAGTAATAGTAACCCTTTATTGGATTTGGATTTACAAAATCACATATCTGTTACTCACAATAATGATATAGACAATTCTGAACAATTTTTTCACTCATTGAGACAGCTTGAGAATGACCTCTATAGATTGCAACGCTTCATATGGCAGCGCAGACACTTAGAGGCATGTCTGCATTTCAAACTGGTTCCGTGGGGCATGCGAGTTCTTTGCATGCCGTCCTATGGTGAGCAACATCCTCTCTTACTTCAATCATGGCAACAGATTAATCTTGAAACCAGTTATAAATATATTCAGTTAATCATTGATTATTTTACTCCGCTAGAAAAGGAGCTGATGCTAAGAATTGACAAATCTAATACTGACATACGCAATAACTTTAATAGTGACTCGTGCCTAAAAAGACTTGATCATTTATATGCACAGGTAGATTCCTATGCTCTCAAGTTACAACAGACCAAAAAAAATTAATTGCAACGCGATCATAAAGAATTTTCAGATGGCAATGTATTTGTTTGGGCGAGGAGAGTTGAGAACACGAACCATACACACCATATACCTGTTACTGCTGCTGCTATAGAAACCACGTTAACTGACGCTGATCTGGTGAGTCCCACATCCAGGGATGTTGCAACAGTGAGCTCCGGGCGGACGTCGGGAACCAGTTTCGTTACTCCACCAGAGCTTCCTGCCTCCACAGAGGCAACCAATACGATCTCAACACCACAACCGAACCAGGAAGCGGACTGTGTCACCACATCCAGGAGAGAACTAGGAGCTGTAAGGAAACATGGAGCTCCACCCTGTAATTCGGATTTTTTACCTTTACCGATAAAGAAGCCAACTATATCGAGAGACAGGTCGCAGAGTTGGGACCGGAGGAAACGGAAGTTCTCTGGAGAGAATTACCACCAACAGAGAAGGAGATTCAGATAGCTGAACATTTATTTTTTAATTTGTCAAGGTTGGTACTCAACTCGTCTGACGTCAGTGTTTTGGATAAAGGTCTCACCTTTATCCCTTCTCAAGGCAGTGTATTGAACAATTTGTTGACAGATTTACGGCTTTTTGCTAGGAATATAGCCATTAAATTATTGTTTTATAAAGATGATGTGAGTTTACCTACTAAAACGTATTCACAAGACGCTTATTTGTTTAAGCGCAAAAGTACTTTTTCTCCCTCATTACCTGGCATTGTGGAAAGTTTTGTTAAGTTATGCGAATGGGACTTCTACACTTATTTTTTGAAAGGAAACAAGAAATGCTTATATTTTAATATGTCTAAAGAAGAAAACACATCTTTAAAGAAGTTATCTCGAGATAGTTCTGTTGCTATTAGACCCGCAGACAAAGGGGGAGGCATTGTGTTACTTAATAAAGAAGATCTGTATTTTTATACAATAAAGACTTTGGCTTTTACAGTTGCTGCTGCCGTTCTTGTGTTTGGGACTGTACGTGTTTTGTTGCTCACACTGGTACCCATTACTGAGGAGCATAACTCGCACCAAGCCGTGGCCCCTGCCTTAATGGCCACTGCTACTAACTCAGCACAACTACAGAACCGTCCATCCCAACCTGCAAACATTGCAGCTGACAGCTTGGAGAGTTCCATGACTTCTCCCCATATTTCTCACTCCAAAAAGGTTCAAGAAATTTTACTGGAAGCCCGCAGACCTTCCACCAGAAGGACGTATTCAGCCAAATGGAAGAGATTTACCATCTGGAGTGCCAGCAAGGGTCAGGATGCATCAGTATTGAACATCCCTCAGGTACTAGAATATTTGGCAGAAATGCTCCACAATGGCCTTTCCTACTCCTACATTAAAATACATGCCTCAGCAATTTCAGCAGGATACAACTGTGATCCACCTATTTTTTCACATCCTTTGCTAAGACAGTTTCTAAGAGGGATAAAGAATATCAAACCTCCAAGGAAACCACCAGTGCCTGCATGGGACCTCAACTTCGTCCTGGAAAAATTAACTCTTCCTCCTTTTGAGCCAGCAGCATCTTCAGAATTGCAATTTCTCTCCTGGAAAACAGTTTTCCTGTTGGCAATTACTTCAGCAAGAAGAGTTTCGGAGATTCAGGCCCTCATGGCAGTACCTCCTTTTCTCATTTTTCATCAGGACAGAGTCTCTTTGAGAACCAATCCTTCATTCATGCCAAAAGTGATATCCAGGGTTTCTCTAAATCAAGCAATTCACCTGCCTACCTTTCCCAATCCTCAAAACAAAGGAGAAAGGCTTCTGCACACTTTGGACATACATAGACAGTTGCGCTACTACCTGGACAGGACAAAGGCCAACAGAAAATCTGATCAGCTTTTTGTAGCCTATGCAGCTGGAGTACAAGGAAAGGCAATTTCCAAACAAACAATTTCAAAATGGATTGGAAACTGCATCAAATTCTGCTATACTTTGCATGGAAAAGATGTGCCAGCCAATATCAGGCCACACTCAACCAGAGCTACAGCCACCTTCACAGCTTTTCTAAGAGGGGTGGCTACAAGGACATTCTAGAAGCTGCTACATGGAGCTCCGTGCATACATTTTCCAAAGATTACAACCTGCCCTTATATTCCAGATCCTGAGCAGGCTTTGCCTCTGCGGTTCTGCAGGGCATTTTAGCTACACCATCCATACCTTGGGTCCTACCACCCCCAGCTTGGCTATGGTATTCAACCCATATGTCAGGACTGCAGTTGCATTCTTTAAGGACATAGTACAGTTTTGTACCTACCATAAATGTAGATGTCCGATAGATATGCAACTGCAGTCAGGTTTTCTCTCCCACCTACCCCACTGTAATTCCCCCTTTTTGGGGTCCATCCACTTTTCTTAGGATAGCTGGGGATATCTGTTATGGTGTATCTGTTTATTTTTTGTTGTGCATGTCTGGATTTGCATCCATTCACTAAATTTAGCCTTCCTTGAAGGGCACCTGGCATCTGGGGAAAGAAACCCTGAAGAAGATGGCATCGGCTGATGCTTTTATACCCTGGCCTCTCTGACGTCAGGAAAGGGCCGACATCAGCCGACGCAGGACCCAGACTTTGGAATCCGGCCGACCGAAGGGCTGCCTGAGGCAGGACAACCCATATGTCAGGACTGCAGTTGCATATCTATCGGACATCTACATTTATGGTAGGTACTAAACTGTACTTTTTTTTTGTTTCCTTTTAATGGCATGTATATATCTTTGTAGTAAGTCTTATAGTTTTATTTATTTATTTAGTTAAGATTATTTATCTTTTGCTAACCAGGTTAGTGCCACTAGGGTAGTAGCCACATTTCAGGAGACTGGAAGTGGCATTTATACTACTAGGAGAAATTTGGCCAGGGCATTGGGTAGCTTCATCTACCCTTTTTCAAAAGGTCGCATGGGATCTTTTACATCCACCTGAGTTACCACCAATTCAAGCAGATGGGACCTTGTTTTAATTCCTCATCTGAAGGACAATACACTCAGAAGTGTAGCAATTGCATTGTGTCTGCTGGTTACATTTTTTCAAACTTTAGTAGAGTTTCAAAGTTGAACTGTTTCCATTGCTGCTGTAGTACTTAATTGCATTGCGTCTCCTGGTTTTACAGGACAGCAGTATCTAGACTGTGTTGTTTCCCTGCACTTGGCTCTAAAAGCAGCATTTTTACATTGAAGGTTCTCCGACTGCACTCTTGTGGCAGAAATCTGCTGTAGCAAACGTATTTGAGTTGAGGGTTGCCGGATGAAAGCTTATCGTGTGTTTTTTGACTGGTCTGTAGGCCTTGTTGTTGTAAAACTTGTTTTTCTGGTTCTATACAAGCCCAGTGGTTGTGCAAGATTGTGCTCAGTTCCTCAGAGCTGCTTTTGGTTTGGATACTTTGCTTGAGATTTACAATGAATCTGCTGCATTACTTGTTACAGTTATTGCACTAAGTTTCAAGGCTGAACTTTTTCCATTATTGCTATAGTACTTAATTACATTGTGTCTGCTAGTTTTACAGGATAGTGGTATCTAGATTGCATGGTTTCCCTGCACTTGAGCTCTAAAATCAGCATTTTAAGTTTGAGGTTTTTCTGACTACACTCTTGTGGCAGAAGTGTGCTGTAGCAAACCTATATGAGTAGGGGCTGCTGGCTGAAAGCTTATTGCATGTTTTCCTGATTGGTCTGTAGGCCTTACTGTCATAAACTGTTTTTTCTGATTCTGTATCAGCCTAGTGTTTGCGCTAGACTACTCTCTGCTAAGTAGCAGTTAGCAGTGCCTTGTATAGATACAAATGCTATCAAGTTAAAATTTCCCTTAGAATAACTACCCCTGCAACCTTCCCCAGTCCCTCTGCTGCTATAGGAGCATCTGAGTTGCGTGCAGAGCCATATTGCCTTGTTGGATAGCTCCAGTTCACAATGAGTATAGTGCCCATCTTTCATCCATGTACTATCATAGCAGTCCAGTTAAATCTCCTCACCCTTCTCCCTGGTTAAACCCATAGTAAAAAAACGGATGCCACAAATAGGCACTTTCCTGCTATCTCTGTGGCCAGCCTAGTGGAAATGGGCATCCTGAGGCAATGTAGCAATAGTCTGATTTGTACTGACAACCTCTTAATCCTGAAACAAACAAATACAGTATGTGAGAGATGTTACATTATGATAATTTAGGCATGGCTCTCGCATACAGAGAAATCATATGACAAACACACACATAATTTCCCTCAATAAATAAGGTCTTGACACATAAACCTACTTATACAGGAATACTCACAAGTAACTTACCAAAACCTTAAAGGCCTAACATATGCTGCCCTCAGAAACCTCATGCAAACAAAACTAAGTCAACACCATCCACTACACATAAAAATACACATCACAGTGCCTCCACAAGCAAGACCCTAAGGTGAACCAATACAGATTCAAACATCTTGGTCATAGGAGACTCCAACATGAGGCACACGGATGTCACCTTCACCAGGATAGATAAATATATGGTCAAAGTCAGTTGCTAAACCTCCCTGAATATGTGTTGCAGGGTGGTATGGCCTTGCATTGAGTACCATTGTACCCTCACCAATGATACCACAATACAAACAGAAAATGATTGACTTTAATAAATGTCTTAGCTACTAGTATCTTTCCAAGGGGATCCAGAATTTGTCAGCTTGGGACGACATGATCAACAGACCACACGGTTTTGCCAGAGATGGTCTGTACCTGTCACTGCTAGGCTTTCGAATACTGGCCGAGGCATTAGCTACTCCCCATAGTGCCTTTTTAGGCAGTGCCAAACCAACAGACCTAACAACATCATAAAGTCTTCTAATGCCAAGCTGAAGGTACTACTGCTCAGTGTTGTGAGTCTTAACAAGAAACTGCACTCCTTAGAAGCTCTCCTTGCCTTGAAGAATGCTAATGTCTGTGCAGCTCAGAGACATTGTTCAAGGCTGCAGAAAGCACCCCGGCAGTGCAAGGCTACAGTACCTATCACACACTCAGACCACCCTCTGAAAAAGGAAAAAAGTAATTGAGGAGGTGTTTCCATTTACATAAAAAGCAATCACACCTCTAGATTGGTCAATCAAGATGAATCACTTGAGCTACTTCATGTCCACCTGACCATAAACAAAATCCCCCAACACATCACCGCTAGCTACAGGTCCCCAATAATTAACCATGAAAACCACTCTGCATACCTGAAGTTACTAGAGTCACTTACCATTCAGCCCAACACACTAATCATGGGCAATTTTAACTACTCTCCATAAACTGGGAAACATATACGACGACTAACATGCAGGCTCAGAGATTCCTGAACTTTATCAATGCAAAAGCTCTGGAACAGCTGGTCTGCATTCCCACTAGGGGCTCTGATATCCTTGACTTAGTTCTCAAAAACAAGGGAGAGTATTGCATTCCCCCCAGCATAATGTCCTTATTGGTAAGACTGGATCATAAATTGTTCTCATTTGAAATAAATGTAATAGTAGTAGCCCCATCAAACCTTAAAACCCTAAAGAATTTTTTTCAAGGCAAATTACCTCCTATAAAGTGATAGCAGAGGTAATTTTAAAGCTCCCCTGAACCCTGAAAATGTAGCGGCCTGTGAGGAAGTATACACAAATACCCTGTACAACCACTTAAACAACTGCAGTGCTTGACCAAACTAAACCCAGGTCTAGCAGTAAAACAAGTCACCATGGTAGACTCCCCCTGGCATAAATAGACTTTAGAACAGAGCGATGAAATTCCTGCCTAGAAGTATGTGGGAGGGAGCATAACAGAGAAAAAATCCTTCATTAGTTTCAACAGGCTATTCAGGAAACTAGTCAAGCCTTCAAATGCTAAATACAAGACTAAAATACTATCCCAAGCAAAGGATAACCACAAAGCATTTTTTAGTTAAGATATAAGGGAAACCCTCAACTATGTTCTGAGTTGGCTGTAGGTGGCGCTACCTATACTCAGCCAGAAGAAATAGCAATCCTGCTGGATAATAAATTTCACTCCTATCTCACCCCCTCATCATCTAAAGTCATTACCCATAGAATACCTGCTACCATTCCTTTGCCTGTTATTACAAAAGAACAGGTCAACACTGCACTCTGTAAAACTAGAAACATGGCATCGATGAGACCTGACAAAATCCCAGGATGCATATTAAATAGCTTAAAACATGCCCTAGCAGACACTCAGATCTGTGCCCAAGCTAGGTATTATGGGATTTACCATCCGGTTGCATGTAATAAATGAATAAATGTGTATTATTGGATATAAATATTTGACTAAAGATTGTGTGGGTACACCAAGTTTTAGGTAACCTTTCTGGAAATTCTTCGTTTAGGAACCACATGTCAGACTTAGCTAAGGTGGAGACTGCATAACAACCCCCAATCCCACAAAACAAAAAACGCATGTCTTGCAATTGATAACCCTGAGGATTGATTTATGATTTGTTTACTTAAGTACTAACACATTTCTAAAAGTTAATACAGAAAATCGCAGCAGGATGTTGGCAGTACTGTGGCCAGATAGTAGAATATTGTACCCATTTAAAATGTATTGGTGCTAACTTCCCCCTTCTTAAAAATGTTAACAGAGCAATGCACAGAATTTGTTCACAGAAAGCTGGATTATTTTAGATGAGGGTGAAGCTTTTAATTTATCATTTAGATTCTATTTATTTTGTGTTTATTACTGCAAAACCTCTTGGAAGAATAGAGAATAGATTTAAGTCATAATCCTTTATAAAGAAGGTGGGAGTATTTCTAAAAAGGCAAAATATTTAATTTTAGCTGCATAATTCAAGCTATGATATTTGCTTGTGATTGCAAAAGTTTTTGTAAGAGTATTTGTTAGATTGTTGTTAAGCAAATGTTTTTTCATCCCTTCCCCTTGAGTCATTAGGTTTTATGGGGGTGGGTTGAGTGTAGACAAAACAGATAGCATGTTGTAAGTTATAAAAAAAAAATGTCTTTCCGCATACAATTCCTGAGAGGAATGCTTTAGAGCTCTAATTTAAGCTTTAATTTTTTGGCACTGTAAATGCTTGGGTTGTAAAATTTTCCTAGCAATCACTATTAAGTCACATATTCTTATAAGGTTACTTTATAAGTGCAAACACAGTAATATACGAGGGTTTTCCTTTGGATAGTCGCATCAGTTTGGTGGCAATAATTCAGCAATACAGAACAAGCAGAACAAGAAAGCTTAGTCAGGTAGAAACAATTGGTACTCCAGATTTACTTAGAAATGTTGTAGGGAAGTCTATATATGATAAAAAATCTCCAATCTGATGATCAGAAGTTCTTTTGCCTCTGAAGTAAAAAGTTGCAGCATATCTCTCGACTTCCTGATTCAACAATTCTGGGCAAAGCCAAACTTAATAGAGAGACAAAAGCCAAAATCAGGAAAATTTAGAAGTATTAATGTAATGCACTTAAAAGTTAATAGTACTATAATTACTGCATCAGTGTGCATTGTCTTTGCAATAAGACATGAGAAACTGTAATATCTGGCATTATTTACTGACCATGGCCATCAGTGAATTATGAGAAATTCAAACTTGTAGGCAGGACAGGGAAAAGAAAAGGGGATTTGGTCCGGCATTCACTTGAGGGATCTACTTGTCTTTATAAATTTTGTGTTGTCATCCAAGTTGAGACATACTGGGTATACTGTTTAGCTTATCTTATGGTAAGTGCTACTCCATAAGTATGTTATGATAAATTGTCAACACCTTCGAATCACTTCTGTATTACTCTTCAGATATTTATTTGGAGCTCTTTATGAAGCATGGATCAGGGCAATACACATTCTGATGACCTGCCCACCTTTTTTTTGTTAGCAACTGGGTGAATCAATAAAGCTGGCACCATACAACAGTAGCGTAAGCAAACAAATGACATCTCAGTGTATGGTAGCAGCAGATCGGTAGGCAAGCATAGTTGTACCTTGCAGTGGTTTTATTTTGTAAACCAGTAAATGAAGACCGAAACTCTCATTTGGGATGGGATCTGATGTAGTAGTGATGATGAGGATGATGATGATGATGATGATTATTATTATTCCTGTTTTAGGAAGCTGCAGCAAACCAAGGATATATTTTATACTTCTGAAGTTAGAAGCTTACAGTACTGCAATACATGATAGACTTTCTGAATGGAATGCAAACTTAATATTCTTTTCTGCTTAGATAACTCAGAAAATGCAGGGTAGCAGTATAAATTAAAATTGCTAGAGCTTATTTCACAAGTTATGTGGCCTTGATTTTCTTGGTGGAATCCCACATTATGAGACCATTTCAATAACAGTTTAATTGCCTCTAAAGGTATTGTTATGGTTAGTGACAGCCAGATTCATAATATTTCAGCAGACCTGAACAAGGATAGAGAAAGTAGGCAGATGGGTCTTAAAAGGCTTGGTAAGGCAGTATTCCGCTTTTTGCAGTATAATTTGGTGGGGTACCTGCTGCAGATATATGTCTGATGCCCAGCAGTGGTCTGTAGGGGGAGAGATGAAATGTTTAGTTGAAGGAAATAAGTGCAGCTCACCAAGTATTATTCATGAGTATTTGTTGAGTTGCATGCAGAAAGGTGATCCAGGAGCAATACATTATGCCACTCATCTTAAGTAGGTGGGCATTACATTCAGACTATAAGGTAAACTAGATAGGATAAAGGGTTAGCAGTGTTTAGGATTAGTCATAAACTGCAATTAAATAAGACCTGTTTGGCAGGAGTGGGCATATTTACTCCTGGGGCTGTATCAATACCCTGTAAGGAAATGGCTTTGCTGGGCCTATACATGCTAAGACATGAATGAATGTGAAGGTGCAGAGTGAGAAGGTCCTGGTACTGAGTGGGAGAGGACACCACACATATAGGTATGGTACATCTGGTGCTTACACAGCAGTCACATGATTAATAGTGAAGCACTGTAAGATTAGCACTACATCTAACTTATGGTTTGGCAGCAGTACCTTGAAAAGATAAACTGAGTACTGTTATCCCAACAGAAGATTCCAGTATCACTGTTTACACAGAGGTTCACAATGAAGCCCCCTAACTGAGAGTTTAAGCCTAAGTAGTTAATAATATGGCATTTCAAGGAACACAATGGAGTGGGGACAAGTTGCTTTACTCTCCAGTACAGTTGGTGGTACAGTGTTCTATGGAAGGTAAAAACAGTTAACAAGTTTCAAAGGGTAATTGCAGTAGATCATTTATCAATGGCACATAGATAACATTACATTAAGAACAAGATAAAACATTAGTTATTGTGCCATTTGTCATGTACAAAACTGTTTACAGGTGCAACAGATGGCATCAGTTTTTGAGAGGTATTTGAATGGGAAATGGTTTGCAGAAATATGATTTAAAGAATGATAATGAGTACAGTTTGCCATCTATCTAGGTGGGGCAGAACACATCAGGGTGAGATAGTTGCAGCACAGTATGTTTTGTAGCACAATATGAAAGTAGTCAGTTAGCTATGTAAGCAGGGGGGTGGGGAATAGCAACACAGGGCAAGTAAAGAAGTTTCAAGGTTTTATTTATTTTATTGTATTTTGTTTACCTGTTAGAAAGCAAACAGGAGAAGTTTCGCCAAAATAAATAAACCAATAATCCAAGAACTGAGGTGAAAAAATGGAGATCGCAGACCAGTAATAGTAAAATACTATCCAAATGCACTTTAATGCTACCAGTGCCACAAGTTTTCGTCCATAAAACATAGGCTTTTTCAGAAATACATTCAATAAAAAACCTTTTCCTTTTATACTTGCAGCTGAAAAATGTACCAATCAAAAACACCCTTCTATTAAATAATTAAAAAATTAAATCATTAAATAAAGACAATTAATCTGTTCACCAGAAATCACGTTCTTTAAAAAATGCACAAAAACATCTTAAACAACTTGTAAATTACCTATGTTGTTGTTGTGTCTTTCGGCTTTTCTCGGTTAGGGGTCGCCACAGCGGAACTCTGATCCGCTAATGATTGGCAGTAGATTTTTACGTGCCGAGTTGCCAGCCCTGACGCACAACCTTCAACGAAGGTACGCCCATTCACGCATGTCTCCACACAGAAGACGCTCTAACTGAGAATTGAACAGGACAACGTCTTATTGTGAGGCGACAACGCTACCGCAGCACCACCACTGCAGTATAACTTGCAATTAACTATATACAACTTAAAATTCACTTTAATAAATATTATTTTAAAAACAATAATATATAGGTAACCTTCTACACTAACATTGAACATATATATATATATATATATATATATATATATATATGTATGTATATATAAGTCCAATCAATACAACACTGGAATACGACAGGAGTGTGCTGTATAAGATCCAAATTATTAAAACACCAACAAACAGCACAATAAACATGGCCAGGATCAATCAACAAATCCAATGCACTGTTCAAACTTTTACTTGTTTCAAAATACGTTCAAATCACAAGCAGCTACACAGTTCTTGATATATCCGTATCAGACAATGTGGAACACAACTTTATGTTTAGAGTCTTGAAAATTGTATTTGCCTCAAAACAGGGGGGGAGGGGTGATATTAACACCAGACTTGAGCAGGAGGAAATGTTTTGGATTGGGAAGCTTAGAGCACATCATAAACCAGGACTTAAAACAGCATTCCCTATGAAACCCACCTTGAAAAGGTGGAGACTGAAGAGGCACTTATGACACACCTGTCTGAGTAGGTGTGACTATGTAATAGACTGCCTTATTGGTGTAAACCTGCTATTTTAAAAGAAGGAAATGATGTAATATCATTAATATGCAATAGACTGCCTTATTGGTGCAAACCTGCTCTTTTAAAAGAAGAAAATGATGTAATATCAGTTATAAGGATCTGAGGAAGGGTCGTGGTGGTGACCCGAAAGTGCTTATCCTGTCCTTCCTTTTCATTGTTTTATTGTTATTTTAATAAATATATGGATTTAGTGTTTGGCTCGAGTATATGCTTCAATAGAAAATATATTGCATATGGCATGCCTGAGTGATATGGAGTCACAGAGCTACTAAGCTGTGCTCTAGAAAGTTAAAAGTGTGATAGTACGACTTTGCTGTTCATCGCTTATCGTCAGCTGTTTGCAGTTTGAGCATATATACCAAGAACTGTGTAGCTGCTTGTGATTTGAACGTATTTTGAAACAAGTAAAAGTTTGAACAGCACATTGGATTTGTTGATTGATCCTGGCCGTGTTTATTGTGCTGTTTGTTGGTGTTGATATAGATATATATATATGTATATTGTGTGTGTGTGTGTGTGTGTGTGTGTGTGTGTATATATATATATCTATATACAATCAATACAATACCACCACCTACTAGCCTAAGAGTTAATATGTCATAAATATGAATTCAAAAAAAGAAATAACAAAAATACATATATGAATCCCAAATATCAAATATAAAAACATTAAAATGTATAAAAAGACATGTAATATAGTCGAAATATATTAATAATAAATTCATATTACAGTTTGGAAGCCCTTAGCTTTAAAAGTGGGGCAATGTTAATATTTTCGTTTAGGCCTGGGTTCCTCCCTGCATCTAGGTGACCTGCCAGCAGAGTTCCCTATATTCCAACAGGTTTTCCCAGTGTCCACCCCATTGGTCCACTTGTACCTGTTCAAGAATAAAAAAACTATATTTTGCCTGTTGGCAACCCAAAGTGTGTTTAAAAAGTGCAGTTTTCTCATTTTTTGTCTTAGTCTCATAAGTATGTTCATAAATACGTCTTCCAATCTTTCGCTTTTACCTGTTCACCTGGATAGAACACTGATTACAAATAACCAATGGGCAGTCGCATTCTGGGTTATATAGTAAGAGTAATACAAATTCTACATCAACATGGCATTAACATATAAAATACATGAATATAGGAAACTGTAAATATTCAGAGAGAAAATTATATTACATGATTACAGGAAGCTGCATTTACGTGGAAGTTAACATAACTGCTGCTGTCAATCAAACGTTTAAAAAAATATATATATATACATGTATATATATATATATATATATATATATATATATATATACATGTATTGGACATTTACAGTAAAATATAGTGGGTAGAATAGGAAGGAGAAAGGGATAAAGAAGGGGAGTTGCAGCATAAGCTTGAGATGAAGAGAATAAGCGTGACTGTAAGAGCTAATCAGAAATAGAAGCAATGTGGAGAGAAGACAAGAGAAGAAAAAAAATAAGGCAGTTTGTACTGAAATGCAGGCAGCACAACAAAACGTTCAGACCATAGCATATTCAAAGGAAGAAAATGCTATTGCTGACTCCTTTTCTTGTTTTCAGTTGGACAGGTTCTGGAAATTGTTGCTATAAGCGGACTCAAAGCCTTACAGCATTCCACATAAATTTTGGGTCCTCTCTCAAAATTTTTTTTTTATTTTCAAATGCATTTGAATTAATTCCATAGTATTTATACGTAACATCTTAAATAACTATGTATACTATTTACATTAGTCTGACACTATAACAGCTCTTAATGTATACAGTTACTTTAAAAGTATGTCCAGTCCATTATCAGAGTATCTGATCAATTATTGTATAGTGTCAATCAACGATAATACTTTTCCCAAAGGTTGTTAATAAATGGCTTTGGATTAACTCTTTAATTTTAATTTCCAACAATGCTGTGGTCTTCAGTAGGCTGCAGAAGTCTTCCAAAGTTGGTATTGTGTTTGTATTCCATCATCTTGTTATACACTTCCTTGAAATTGCAAGTATAGTCCATACTAGGTACATGTTTGACCTATTCAAATGACCTTCGGTGACATTTAATAATACAAGACCTTTGATGTGATCCCCCTCAGTTTGTAGTTTTTTTTTTTTATTTAACAATAAAAATTTAGATTTTGATTTACTGAAATGGAATCCTGAAGTCATGTAAAATTTGTCAGTTAATATATCAAATTCTTCTGATATCTCTTTTGTATTGGATAATGTTATTAACGTGTCATCAGCAAATAGCATTACTTTAGAATTGTATTGTTCATAAACATCTATTCCTTTGATTTTTATATTGTTACAAATTGAATCTGCCAATATTTCAATAGCCAGAGCAAATAGAATCAGTGACATGGGACATCCTTGTTTAGTGCCTTTTGTGTTATATGTATAGATTCAGAGGTAAAAGGACCTAACTTGACATACGCTAAATTATTTGTATGTATGTATATATATATATATATATATATATATATATATATATATATATATATATATATATATCTATATGTATATTCTTTAGGAGATGAATAAAGGTTGCAGGAAATTCAAATAGCATTAGGATTTTAAATAAATAGTCCCTGTTTGGGGAATAAAAGGCTTTCTCTATATCTAAGCCAATTATGAGTGTTTCTTTTTATTTATTAACATAATCTACAAGAGAAAGTATCCTTTTAATATTGTCATGTGTGTGTCTATGATATATATAAATCCAGTTTGGTCATTTATTGTTTTGGATGGTGATATTTTCATTCTGTTAGTTAATATTGTCATAAATATCTTATAGTCATTATTTAATAATGATATAGGTCTAAATGAGGTACAGAGGTTTGGGGATTTTTTTTCCTTTAGGATTTGTGTGATTAAGGAATATCTCCAAGAGGATGGTATTAAAGCTTGTGACTGAGTTTCTAATAGAGTTTTATGGAAGAGGGGGATAGTATCTTTGAAGGAAAAAATGTATATATTTCTATAATAATGCCATCTATACCTTGAGCTTTATTATTTTTGCCCTCTTTTATTGTATCTGTAATTTCTTTGTAGGATTTTTTTAATTTTATTTTATTTTATTTTGCATTTGTTAACTGGGAGGGTCCAACTGGACACAGGTCCATTTTCAGGGGAGGCCCGGGGAGAAAATCTCCATGTTGCACTATTAGCATTTATACATTTCTAAGCATTCTTAATAACATATTTAGGTATTACAATATGTAAAGTAGTACAAAAATGAAAATTTACACAGAATGTAATGTATCTAGTAAAACGACCAATTAGTAGAAAACTAAAATGATTTATTTTTCATATACATTCTCATTCACAGTTATACATTTACATTTGTAGAGACATATATATATATATATATATATATATATATATATATATGCTCACACCCACACATCAAAAGTATAGGTATTGAGGTAAGATCAAGATAAGAAGATGAAGAGATCTGATAAGGTTTATACCTTTCTCAGATACAGATTGTATTTTTATCAGGTACAGATTTTAATAGTGTAGTGTACAGGTGTTGGTATGTTTTATCCTATCATACTGATGCTGAGTTTGGAGGAATAAGCAAGGATATTAGCAGGGCTATGTAAGGAAAATGTTAGAGAGTAGTAGAATCATTGCAACTGTGCATAGTTATTGTTTTCCCTGGGGAGTAGCAAGAGCAGAGCCAATTGTTTGAATAATGGGATTTCAGGAGGTGTTTGAATTGGCTACTAGAAGTAGTGGTAGTTATATGGCTTTGGAGTGAGTTCTAGTTTTAGGCTATTGTGCAGGCAGAGAGAGATTTTCCTGCTTCATGTTTATGTCTAATTACATGAATGAGGTTTTGGCTGCTAGATCTTGGGGCTCTAGTGGTGGTGTGGGGCTGAATTAGCTGCTGGAGTGCAGGCGTTTTCTCAGGGTAGTAGTAGAGTTTATGTGCTACTGAGACTTAAGTCATAGTAACTGAGGAAGCTCCAGCCACTTGAATTGCATTAGGGAATGACAATGATGGGACCTATTTGTGGAGTCTGTAGCAAACTTGGCAATCTTGTAAAATGATTCTAGTTTGCGAAGCTCTGTAAGGTGAAGATTAGTTAGGTCAGGGGAGGCATAATGAAGGATGGAGAGGAGGTGGGTTCTTGCAATAGTGAGGAAAAATATGCAGAAGCATACTCCCCTTGAGTTCTGACTTCTGTGGAATCCTCTCCAGCAACTGTGCTATTAAATCAAAGCAAAGTATGTGTAAGTATATAACATTTAACCAGTCCTCCTAGCCTACTAGTGTGTTATGATATTGTAAGGTACCTGGTTAGCTGCAACACATCTCTGTGTACCCCACCCCTCACCTAAGTTGTCTACCTGTCCTCCTACCTCCCTACCCACTTGCCCAGCTACATTCTCTGTTAGCTCCTCATCTCTCCACTGAAACTGCTAGTGGTTTAGCCCTTACCTCTTATTACTTTCTGTACCCTCTCCTCACACTGTCTTCTTCATCCACACAGTCTCTCACTACCTCGTGCTACTTTCTGTACCTTCTCCTCACACTGTCTAATCCAGCCACACAGGCTCTCACTCACCTAACCCTTACCTAGTAACTCCCTTCTCCCTTCTCTATCCCCCACTCAGCTCCCTAGCCTCACTCACAGCTTAGTGACCATATTCCCCCTCCCTAGTCTTATGTCCAGCTTCATGTTTGCTAAACCCTCCTTCCATAGCCTTGTGCATAAAAACAGAAAATAAAAAGACTTATTCCTAGATGCCAAATAGCGCTGTCCTGCTGAAAAGCCTTTCACTGATTGTTTTATTCTATCACCATGCCTCTTCCACGACATTGCTAACCCGCTCCATTTGCCGTTGCAACTTCTAGGGCTCACTTCGCTCCCCTACCCCCATTCCCACCCACCTCTAGATCACTCAAACTTGTATTTAAATACCACACTCACCAGCAATTCACACCTTCCCAATTATCCTATTATACCCCATCAATCAAGTACAACTTCAACTATAACCACCACACCCAAAATAACACACCCAAGCATATCACCTAGTACACGCACACTATTATACTCGCTAAATAAAAATTATCCTCACCAAATCTAAAAACATGTACAGCTTGCAAAAATGCCTTCTAGTAAAATACTACTTTACCCATCAGCTATCTCCATCCTACTTCTGCACTCCATTCTTTCTTCCTACCACACCCAACTACATATCACTTTTCCACCCCTGTGGCAAACTGAACCCATATATATGGATGCTTGCTGGTCTAGTTTTAATTTTTCTGGCATTTTTTTTATATAGAACATTTTTCATCTAGATTTAATTGATCAATATGTATATTTTCTTTTTGGAAATGTTCCATATAGTGATTTCTGTAGGCATCAAGAATGTCACCTATATCCGAGACATTTTCCCTTTCTTTTCACGGAAGATACTTTTAATGTTATTAGCTTTTGATTGTATTTTGATTCTTGTAGATAAATTATGTAGATATTTGGGAGAAGTGGCCAAGGTATTAATTTTTTATTTTTCTAAAGCTAGACTAGTTTTATGTGTTAGAATTTTGTTGTATTTATTGTTTAATACTTCTTTTCTTTTCATCTCCAAATGATTTTGATTTTTTTCAGCTTTTACTGACAAAAGTTTGGATTGTAAATCTAATAATTCAGAATCCCATTATCTGACTTTTTTATACCAAGTTAGGGTTTTACCATATATGTAAGCTTTTAATGAGTCCCATATCGTTATTTTATTTATCTCTGTGGTGTAATTAATATCGAAGAAGAACTGTAATTCAGATAATTAGTTAAAAACAAACGCCGCTGAGCAAAACAATGGAGGATTGCAGTCTCATTTAAATCACAAGTAGCTCCTAAATCCAATAGCCAAAGATGTAAATAATCCAAGTGCAGGCGAGGTATGTAAAAAGCAGGTTTATTAATAAAAAGAGGTGAGCTTTTATGAGCTTCTTCAGACCTATACAACTAAGCTGTCTGTAAACATCAGTTTAAAAAGCCAAAATGGCGCCAAAATCCTGTCCATTATTTAAAGGTACATGGCTCATTAAAAATATCATGTAAAAAAGTCATATATAAAATTCCTATACACCATCATAAAACAGTACGGCATTTCAAAACAAAGCCATTCATATTCATATCCATTATTGGAATAAATGAATCAAAAGTATGTGTGACAGATGGGGGGGGGGGAATTTTAATAACATAACTATCAAAACATTGACAGAGCATCTATGCATATAAAGGTTCAAAAAGATCCTACTGGCCACAAAGTAAAAAACTCTTCATAGCCTCTTAACATCTTTTGGACAATAACCTTCTTGATTTCAGCAAAGGTCGCAGGGGAACCCTTCCATTGAGACCTGGGGTGATATCTGCCCTAAACTTAATAATCCAATGGATTTCCCTGGTCTCTGTATAATTGTTAATGTCCCCTCTCCTGTATGTCCTTGAGATCTGTTCCAAGATCCTGAACTTAAAACGATGCTCTTGACCTTTGTCATTAGTATGTTTGGATAGTGCATTATGTGTAGTACCTCTCCTTGTGTGGTATACATGCTCACGAATCCTATCCCTCAGTGTCCTATTGGTCTTGCCTACATAGTAGGCTGGACAAACTGTGCAGCAGGCTAGGTAAACTACATCTCTGGACATACAATTGCCCCTCGTCCTGATGTAGTAAATACCCGAACCATATGGATATCGGAAGACAGGGTCGGTTTCTATATATGAACAAAAATTGCATTTGTCGCATGTGGTCATGTAAGGACCCAACAAAGCAGGTGGATCATTATGGACCCTTGGGTAGCAGAGCAAACTTTTTAAGTTCTTTTTATTCTGGTAAACGAATCTAGGTCGAGTACCTGTAAGGCTCTTAATAGTTGGGTCAACTGATAAAACGTGCCAATGCTTAGAGAAAATATCTTTGTGTACCTACATCCCTGGTGTAAAAAATGGGAAATGCAATTCCATTGTCCATATTTGAACCGCCCTCTTGGCTATCCAAGCCATCACTGGCCTCTCCCGCATATATTTCAACAGCACCATCTGAGAAATATGGTTTCGCTCTGTCTATCCTCAGATCTGCAATGCCCGCCATCCCTCTGGAGATATCTAAGTGGTCATAGCCACGTTCCCTCAATTTGCTGCTAAGGTCTCCTAATTCACTTGCCAGATGACTGTCTAGAGGTGTATATCTAGACATCCGCATTGATTGTCCCTTCACTATGTTCTTGTATACATAGCCAGGATGCATGCTCGAACGATGCAGCAGTGTATTCCTATAGCAGGTCTTGCGATAGACACCCGTGTTGACTATCCCACAGGGTAATTTATCAACAAAGACATCTAAAAAAGGAATAGTGGTCTTCGACCAATCCATAGTAAACTTTAGAAAGGTGACAGACATGTTGATCTGTGTAAAAAAGGACTCTAATTGTATTGTAGAGCCACTCCACACAAGGAAGAGATCATCCACAAAACGCCCGCCTATAGAATGGTACTAACTCCTGAAACAAACTATTCTGAAACAAGAAGCTATGTTCCCACTCTGCCATCACCAAGTTGGGGTAGCTATTGGCACAGGGAGTGCCCATAGCTACGCCATCCTTCTGCAGAAAAATCTTGTCATGGAAACAAAAAAGATTGGATTCTAAAATAATAGCCAACAACATAAGAATCAAATCAACATCATACTTCAGAGGGAGGTCGGTTCTCCTCAGATATGCACCTACCATTGCTCTACCTACCTCATTGGGTATAACCGTAAATAAGGACTGTACGTCCATGGTGACCCATATGAGGTCTTCAATTCCAGAACAAGTGTTGATATATTGGTAGAAATCCAACAAAAACTGTCTGGTATCCTTAAGAATGAACCTATTGGCATCAACCAATGGTCTGAGTTGTGCCTCAACAAAAAGTGACAGGGGTTCAGTTGACCACCCTCTCCCTGCAACTATGGGTCTAAGAGGTGGACGTAGTGAATCCTTATGGATCTTTGGGAGACCCTGAATGGTAGGTAATAGGGGATGAGCCACATTGAAAAATTCATACAGAGAAGTATCAATAACACCATTATCAAAAAGACCAAATAATATGGAGCGTATGCTCTCAATGATGCTGTCCACCCTATCATTGGTAATAGGAACATAAAACTTGTCATCAGCCAACATTAGTAGCATATCATTATTATACCTGTCCATGTCAAAAACTACAATCCCACCTCCTTTGTCTGCGGGTCGGATAATAATCTCCTGTTGTTACGTAGGAGTCCAAGGCTCACGTTGTATAAGGCTGAGGTTATATTTCCTTCTCCTGTTGCCAGATTCTGACCCATTCAACCTATATATCTCATCTTCTACCAGTTTGCTGTATGCCGCAACCAGAGGGTGTGTCGGAGGGAGGAATGTACTAGGTGTCCTAAACACAGTAGTATTAGCCTTCATCTCTGTGCTGTTGAAGAAAACCTTCAGGGACAAATTCCTGACAAAAAGCTTAAAGTCTCTTAAAGTCTCTTCGTATCTACTATCTGAGGTTGGAATAAAAGTGAGACCCTTAGAGAGGACTTGTGACTCATGTTCAGTCAAAACATGACTAGACAAATTGAACACGAGTCCTAATGCTTCCTCCCACATTTTCTTGATTGTCCGTTGGATGGACGATCCGCGAAAGTTTCCTCTTGTACCTCCCTTGGCATTCTGGAACGACTTCTCCTCGTAGGCACCCTGATGGGAAAAAGGGTGTCTGCCATCCCTCTGAGGGAGAATGATGAAAAGTGGAATCCAAGGGGAAATGGGATCCCGCCCATCAGGATCTCTACTGATGCATAGGAGGAAACTTTCCTCCTAACGACTGGTTCAAGAGGCGGGACAGTTGGTTCAGCCCTGCTGACTAAAGATTCAGCCCTTCTTACTAAATCAGCATTGGCATCCAGGTCGGTAGTAGCTGTCGGCTCCAGCACAAAGTCCGTTCGATGGGTACAGCATTGGCAACGGTACCTGCACCGACCAGCTTGGTCTGTGGGGATGGCTGGGCCAATGTTGCTGTTGGAGCCAGTGTGATCATTGTCCAGGCTTGAGCCAGGAAGTTCAACCGTGCCTACATCGATTGCATCTCTATTGGGAGCACGGTCCGTGTTCCCTGAGTCACTGGTATTCCCTGTGGTGATGGAGAAAGAGGTACATGTTCCGGGGGCCTGACGGAATGCACTGTTTGTATTGTTGGTGCTGTTGGAATCATTGTGCCTGGGCCAAGTGAAGATGTTGCCCAAACGGAAATCCGTTGAGTCCCGCTGCAACTTGGCCCTTTTCTGGTTCAGAAGGCTCATAAACCGAAACATTGTCCAACAAAACAGATAAGGTATGGTCTACGACAGAGACCGGAAACACATTGAGTATCTCATTCTTCGCCTTCCTGACATCTTCTTTAAGTTTCTCCTCTAACGGGAGAAAAAAAGCATTCATAAGTTTCAGATATTTGAGGCTTACCTCAATATTAAGCTGTTGCCAATCATACAATAGCTCCGGGTAGAGGGTGCCAGTTGTCGGCATCTTCAATACCCTTAGTCCTCTGGGCACCAGCCGGCGCTGTAAGCAAACCTCGAAATGCTGCCTCTGGGTTTGCATGCGCTTTAGTTTGAACAAATCCTGCTCCAACCGTTCCACTGCTCGATCTCTGTGGTGTAATTAATATCGAAGAAGAACTGTAATTCAGATAATAACCAGGGTTTGAACTCTTTAATTTTAGTTATATATGCTAGAATTCTGGAGTTAAAGATTAATGGTTTGTACCCATTTTGAAGTTTTATTATCAATGAATTGTGGTCTGAAAAGGGGCAGGGAGTGATTGAGAAATTAATGATTTTAGAGTGCAAGTCATGGAAAGCAAATATTTTATCTATTCTAGTTTGGATACCAAATCTGTGATCTTGATGAAAAAACAACAAAGATTTATCTTCTTTAAATTTAGAAGTATCTACAAGATGAAATGATTCTACCCAATTGTTTACAGCTTTTGATACAGCAGATGTACGCAATGGTCTTTTATTTGTAGTTTCAGAAATATCAAATATACAATTAAAATCTTCTCCTAATATTAAGTTGCCTTTATAATTATTAGAGATGAAATCCAAGTGTTTTTTTTAGCAGTTCCTGTTTCAGTGCCTGGGAACCAGTATAGGTTGGCTAGGGTCCATATTATGTTGTTTTATTTAACTATTACTAATGCCATAAGGTCTTCTTTATCTTCATACTTATAAATGATTAATGGGTTAATCACATTTGTTACCCCTTTCATCTTTGTCTTATAAGTGGATTGCGCCAATATCATATATTCCTTAGGATTCCATTTGTAATTGTAATTTGTTTTGAAATGAGTTTCTTGAAAAAAGAATATTTGTGCTTTGTTATATTTTGAATATTTCAGTAGATTTGATCTCTTGCTAGGATTGTTTAAGCCATTGGTATTTAAAGATAATAAAGTTAATCTCGTTTAGTTTATTTAGACTATGTATTTTTTGTTTTTTTGTGACTATTAAACATTTTCTCTGATAACTATAAAGTATATGTTAGAGCTTTTAAAGGAAATTATCAGTTTTATACTTTTGAGTGTTCACCAATAAAGTAATGTTTTGGTCATGCTTTCTCCGAATGTTTTTGTGAAATATAAATTTAAATTAATAAATGTTAACAAAACTAAGATCCACACTAGCCATGGGATGAAAATCATTCCTAATCTGATGGATAAACCATAAATCCATCAGATTATCACTCATACCTTGACAATCCACAATGAGCTTCATAAATTGAATCGTATGGAGAATATTTGTAATAGGAATAAGCAATATTTATATTATTTTGAACATATATAGTACTATTGTAGATTAGGCAGAATTCTAATACAATATAAATGTCTACTTATTGTATAAGTGATTAATATTTACATGAAGGATAGATGACAAGCAATTCAATCATAGTAAAGTAAGATGTACCATGTATATAACCTCAGTAAAATATTATACCACACAGATATTTAACATGTTCACCCTTATTGATGAAGTCTTTCAAAACTTATTACTTAATATAAATAGATGGTAATATTTATACCTAATGTTTATAATGCAATGTATTTTAGTGGACATATCAGAAGTTATATTTCATTGTTTGCCAGCATTTAAGTAATCACTTTGTTTGTTGCTAACTTATTTAAAGCATCACATTTGTTTTATGTGAACATTGATGAAAGTTTGTGCATTTTAATTAGCAGTGCATCCCTCTTCCCCCCCATTTCCTACACATAAGGATTTTCATATCTGTCATTTCCTATTATAAAATGAGTGAAATTGTAGGTTAAAAACAACAGATTCACTTATTGTGATGAATGATTACAAGATCCCTTTCCATATTCATAAATTGTCATTTTATTTTTTAGGTTTAAAATGGTAACATTCTATTTTGTATAATCAGCAAAGGTTAAACTGAGCAAATATAGTCAATTTAATACTATTTGTTCAGAATGTGATTGTTACACTCTGTGACATTCTTCTATTGTTTCCCTTGAACAACGTTGTCATTTTGATGTCGTGTATAAAACATTAGTCACCTTGGCAACAGCTTAAGTATTATGTATGGTCAAGATGGGTTACAAAACCACATTTCAAGTTAAAGCAATTATATGACTTGTTATGCACATTTACTTATATGAGAAAATCATCATGCTTCCCCTTGATCAATATACTATATGTCATTTATGACAAGTTAAAACAGTAGTGTTATTATACACAAGCCCATGTTATTAAGCCAAGTGTCTATTGTCAAGTTAATACTATTTGTTCAGAGTA
Organism: Protopterus annectens; assembly: GCF_019279795.1. NCBI lineage: Eukaryota > Metazoa > Chordata > Ceratodontiformes > Protopteridae > Protopterus > Protopterus annectens. Next base: position 878,421,439 of record NC_056735.1, on the reverse strand, counting down.
TGATTGTTATATTCTGTGACATTTCAAGTTCAGGCTTCTATTTTCCTTGAACAACTTTGTCAGTTTGATGTCATGTGTAAAACATTGGTTACCTTGGTAACCACTTAAGTATTATATATGGTCGAGATGGGTTACAAAAACTACAATTCATGTTAAAGCAATTACATGACTTGTTATGCACATTTACTGATAAGAAAATCATCATACTTCCCCTTGATGTTCAATGTAGTGTATGTCATTTATGAAAAGTTAAGACAGTAGTGTTATACACAAGCCCATGTTATTAAATCCTGTCTTTAATATCTAAATTCAGCAAACTGCGTCATCTTACATGACGACTGTATATTTTATGTCTAGATTTACTAAAATCATACATTACATAACTATTGTGTGTGGTTTTTTTTTTGGCTGTTGCTTAGTTATTTGAGAGACCACAAGCTGTAATGCTTATTCTTATTATTAGCTCCTTCCAAGTGTGTTTATATAGTCCATAGACTTTAAATTAAGAGACCCTTCGTAGTTTCGTATTTGTTATAAGCATATTTCCATTCTTACATACACACATATCAGTACTTCAAGCACGGACAACGATGCCCATCCAGTTTTGCCAGAATACCATTCACTAGTTCATGTGGTGTGTTTCCAGGCTGTTCTTAAAATATCAAACCAGTATTTGTCCTGTTCCATTTTTACCAGCCTGTTCCATGCAGTGGCCACTCTGCTAGTGAACCACTCAACACACCTTCCATTCCCACAGATATTTCCATGAAGGAAATCTGATGACTCTCTAGCACTTCCCAGCAACCCCAAAACCCCTAGAATCAGCTATCCACATATGCCCAACACATCTGAGCAAGCTCTTCTCCTAGACCACTGCAAAGGGTACTGCAGAAGACCAAGTTCTCTTAGTCTTTCACAATAACTCAGACTTCCACTCTTATGTAAGTCCTTAATGTGTTTGGACCAAAATACATTTTAAATATAAAATTGCACTTTTTTTTTTTTTTTTATCAAGAATCAACTTAATGAGCTAAATGAAGTGCTGGGAGACCATCAATATGTGTACATGTGGTTTAAAACAGCCCTTTTATTATATATTTTTTTTCAAAAACCAAAAACGTCATTGCCGAGAATCATCTTGGAGGATCCTCAGAGCCATTAAGCATTATCGACACTCTGTCTCTGTTACCATAGCAACCAAAGGCTCACGATATACCTGAAGCAAAAGCTTCATTTCACTGCAACTTCAAACCTAAATTCCCTCCCTTTCAGCGAGGCAGCAGCCAGGAAAAGAATGGAGAGCAAACAAATTAAAAAAAAAACTCCCAACAAGCCACCACAACAAGCGATAACAGCCAAACACTCTTCCAGCCTTCCCACCTCTCACTTGGCAGATGTATAAACAAACTATTCTCTGTCAAAATATGCCAAATCACTGTTTTATCCACCCCCCCTTCCCTGGATCCAGGATAAAACACTAAATGTCTCTTCCTAATACACAAGCATCAGTAAACCTCAATCACAAGCCACAACCCACAGCTTCCTGGAGATGAAACCGACAACATACAACAGCTGCCAGACACAGCTGCATCCACACACACCATGTCAGGCTTAATCAAACAGCACTTGAAGCTATGATACATGCCATAACTGATATTAACTATGTTTAGACAGCATAATAATGACATTTGTACTAGTTGCCAGACATGGCTGCATCCATGCACACCATATCAGGATTGATCAAACAGCACTTGTAGCTATGATACTTGCCATAACTGATTTTAACTATATTTAGACAGAATAATGATGACATTTGTACTAAGAGCTTGCTACTATTACTTAACCAAGATATACATGATATTTCTAAATCATACTTTAACTGAAGAAGCCAGTAGTCTCCATGACAGCATTTTTTTTCAAAGCACTCTACTGTTACTGCTATTATATATGATGTTAATTTGTCACATTTGAGTCTAAACTCTGATGAATGGTACCTTGTTGAATTAATTAATTAAATTATTATAAGTGAAATCAATGAAAAATGAACAAGATAAGTATTCACTGAGTTCAAGTAGGGGAACACAGTGGCGGCTGGCGACTTCAAATCAAAGGGGGGATGCAGGAGACAGCTGAATGGGTGGGGTCAATGGGAAGGGGTGCAGCCAACTAGAAAGGGGAGGAGCTATGTTCAAAACCACAAAAACTAACTTTAATTAAATATGCTGCCCTGGGTGCCAAACCCTCATTATTAGAGTCCAGTCAAGACAAATGAAGTGTAAAATAATAAGAATATTTCAGTGCATTGACTGCATGACAGCTTACTTAATATCTAGATGGAAACAAAAAGGTTGAGGCATGAAAAAATAAATTACCTTTTAAATACATTACTGGAATGCCAGTCAAAATTAAGTATAAGAAAAACAAGCAACACTCAACTCAAACCGCATCTCCTTGCACTGCAGTTCTAATTATAATTTATATTCAGCTTTATTAAAGTACCAAGTAACATGCTGAAAGTAGCAATCTCTGCGATGCCCCCACTTGCAAAAATGTTTCTTCTCCAAAAAAGACCTACTGCCTGACAACTATCTACCTGTTTCATGGGGAAAACATGATCAAAGTAAAAAATGAAAAGCAAACAAGAAACAAGCTCAAGATACATTGCTTAAAGAATTACCATAAAGGTTATAGACCACACATGATTGGCATTCTATTTAGTTTACGGGTAAAGCCTGCAGAGATGACTAGAAGTCCCCAACAAGTGTAATGAGCTTCTTAAAATAATTTAATCCTGTCCTTTATTACAAATACTGTCATATGCATTTCAATATCCAACACTTGTACATTATCTAGTTAAGTATTCTCTGCATGGCAACAACAGAAAGGCTTTCAACATTGACAATTCTTTAAGAGTATGCTTATTAAAGCTTACGTGCATGTTATGATCTCAGACAAGCTTACCTGATGGTCATTAAATAACTGCTACTTAAACATAGAGCAACAGGCACTTTCTGAGTAATAAGCATAAATTAACGGTACAAAAATATGACAGAAACCAGACCATTCTGCAAAATCAAGAACAGATGAAAAGCCACTGTAGTACTTGTGTCTACCTTGGATGGGGGGATACCCTGCACATTTACACTGCATAACTGCTCCTTGCCTTGCTTGGACACATCCAGCATCACTACATGGGGGAGTGGGGTGCAATAAGTATGTCAGAATTTGAAATGCCTCTGGCTGACTCTGATGGCTCTGACACATTTGTCATACCTCTCAACCTCAGAGCAAGAAATCTGGACAAAGCCATACATAGAAGTGGGACAAAGGCCCAAAAATAAGGACAATTTTTAAATATTACTCTTATAAACTTAGAAAGATAATAGAATAGTAGTGGGAGGTGGCCTAATGGTTAAGGTGTTTGCCTTACAAACACAAGCTGTAGGGTTTGAGTCTCACAAAGGATAATTGTCTAGGCTTACAATGGCTCGCAAGAACAGTTAGCCTAGTACTAACCTATGAATAGTAGGTCTTGCATTAGTATGAATTTTCTGAAGGATATAAAATCTGAATTATTTTCTAACTTCAGTTTTTAATGATTTACCACTAATTTGCCACAATTTTATGAAAAATGGACCAAAAATGTGATGCAAAAATATAAAATAGCCACACAATACAGCTGGGAACCTGTCAAAGAAGGGACACTTTTTTTTTTTTTTAATATTAGTACTGCTAACTTGAGCAGCTGACAAAATAAAAGAATCTACATGCATTTCTGAAATAAAAGTAATCTATAACTCTGATTATTACAGTTATTTCTTAATTGTAAACCCTCCATGTTTTCTTCCAAAATTGCTATTTTGCGGAGGGATTATTAGGGGAAGAGTAACATTTTGAGCCAAATTCGGGGACACTTGAGAGGTTTGGCTATGCCTAATTCTATAAAGCAGTTTATGTCCATGTACCTCTCAACCTGTTAATGCAATAAATCTGGACAAGGCCAAATATATTGGAGGAACATATAAACAGTACTAAAAATTGCTCTTGTATAAACTGAGACAGTTGATATAACAGGTCTTACTTTAGCATGCATTTTTCTGAAGGTTATGAAGTCTGAAACTCAGTGTGTCATTATTTAGTGACTTAATTCCTAAATAATTTTCCAGAAAACCAAAAATTTTATGAGGAACAAACCAAAAATAAGAAGCAAAAATCTATTCATTATGTGAAAATCTGGACAGTTGGGAGGTATAGTTCAGCTGGGGCTGTCTTTGAGTTTGCCGCCCTTCCCCCTCACAAAATCATGGTCGAATGGAGCCATTCCAATGATCCAATACTTGGCTACTTCACTCCATTTACCATAAACACTAATGTCCATACTACTTTACTTCTATGATGATTTGGATTTAATTTGAAAGTTTTATTTTACATTTTACAGCAAACAGATTGAGCATTAAAACTTCTCTGCCCTTGAAACTCACATTCAATGAAACAGCATTGAAACCCACATTCAAAGAAAATACATTTTGCCAGTGGCAGATAAAGATTAACTTTGGGCTGTTTTCAAATCATAGGCCCCTTGCACGTGAATCATACATGTGCTCTTTGATACACCTTCCTGATTGTACTAAATTATATTCCTTGTACAATACAGTACAGTTGTTGGACGGCATTTTAAATTTATTATTTTGAACATTTTCCAGTAAACAATGAAACAAAATGCAGGCACCAATGACAAAACTACCCAATTCAGAACATTTCCATCATAAGTCTACTCAACCTTCTACAGTCCATCAGTTTCAGTAAATCTGAAGTAGTAAAAGTCATCTAAATAATTCCACATTAAAGAAATATGTAATAATGAAGAGGTTGCTGCTGTCAAACAACTTTATATGTCATTGTTTATTCATCTACAAATAAGTGCCTGTTGCCCTTGAGGAATAAATTGCCTATGTTGCATGCATTAAAAAATGATAAGCTAGTAATATCACAGTAGGGACTGTATGGCAAACTGATAACAGGTTCATAGTTACTACTCTAGGTATCTTTGCCAAAAAGGACTGCAGCATCCACCCACTTTACAACACAGAACAGTATCAGCAATGCATCTATCTACTGTGGGAGTAGAACCCACAGCCTTCTGCATCAAAAGCAAGTACACTACCTGTTGTGCTATTAACAATGCAAGCAGACTTAGAATAAGCAGCACTAAAGTTTTGTTCTCCTGCAGCTCTCAGCTCCTTGTAAAATCTACTCAACACGCAGTTGTATCACTGAACTTTGCAGCACAAGAAGTCTGGAAAATGCCGAAATTTATTTGGGGGGGGGGGGCAAAAGCCCAAAAACCAGGGACACATTTTAAACATTGCTTGTATAATGTTGGAAAGTTGCTAGAGTAAAATGCTGTGTTACCACCATACATTTCACTGCCACGTCTTTAACCCAGGGGACCCTGTGCAAAACAGTCAGAGAAACATACCACTATGCCAAGTCAGCTGTTTTGTGAAAGAGAGGAAGACTAACTTAAATGGCTACCATTTAGTGAATTCAGTTTTCACCATAGCTGTCAACCTCTTGGCACAAAACACCTGAACAAAGCCAATAATGGGGGAATACAGCCCCCAAACATATTCAGTGAATTCAGTTCTCACCGTAGCTTTCAATCTCTTAGCAATAAACATGTGTACAAACTAAGTAATGGGGGGAATACAGTCCCCAAACAGTCAACAAATTCAGTTCTCACAATAGATAACTCTCAACCTTAGCACAGAATACCTGGACGAAGCCAATAATGGGGGGAATACAGTCCCAAAAATAGGGACAAATTTCAAATATCCATGTTATAAACTTAGACAACTGCTAGAATAAACAGTTTTGTGTTACCATGTACTTTCTGAAGACTATGAAGTCTGAAATTCAAATGCCTGTTATTTGTAAACATTTAACCAGGAAACTAGTCTGACTTGGAACAAAAGACAATTTTCAGCAGAGCAGAGAGAAATGCCAGACACATCTTCGTAAGATGGGAGGACACGCAGACACCACACAGAATGCACCCCAGCCAAGAATCAAACCAGAGAACCTGTAGCTGTTGGGCAGCAATACTACCAGTGCACCACTACACAACAGACTTTGCAAGGAAAAATGTAGATACAGAAACCTCAGATTTTATGAGGAACAGAACAACTATGAGGCACAAATCTTCAATTTTTTTTAGAAATGGTGGTGGATAGGGAATTCGGGTCCTTGCCACCTGCATCCAAGGTACAGCGTTCAAGCCTCAGTATCTCCCCCCCCCCCCCCACCATTTGTTCTCTCTAGCCACCAGTATATAGCAACTGGGGCATTGCACACACACTTAAGGTCTGTGCTATGGCAAGCTCAAACACATTATAAATAATGTTACTTAATATTTGAATTAATAAACAAAAAAATCCAAGTATGCAGTGAAAACACAATCATAAATAAAAGATATGTCAATAAGCAGCTAATCAGAATTCTAATCCCTCTAGGGAGGTTGGGAGGGTGGCCTAATGGTTAAGGTGTTTGCCTTAAAAACACAAGGTGCAGGGTTTGAGTCTCACAAGGGATAATTGACTAGGCTTAAAATGGCTCGCAAGGGCAGTTAGCTTAGTACTAATCTATATATATATATATATATATATATATATATATATATATATATATATATATATATATATGTTAGATATTAATTGAGGCCACTTCAATGTTTAACACTATTACTCTTTTTTTTCCAAATACATACAAGAACAGTAAATCAAAGTCTGTCAAATGAGAACATACACTGTCATTAATATGTATACTTTGCAAACCTTTAGCATCTACCAGTTTCCTTCTCTTTAAAATTTGGGTATTAATACCAAATTTGTTTTGCACTACAGACACAAATAAAAGAGACTATTTTCATTTACGTGTTTGTATGTTATCAGGGGTAGACTGCTGCTTCACATGGTCCCTTTTCAGACTCATCTTGGGAATGCTGTCTGGTTAAGTGACTTGTTGAGAGTAATACAGTTAGGCAAATAGAGGCTGAGGGAATCAAACCCTGGATCATTGGAAACTGCTTGTTAATAGCTCAGAGCCTTAATTCTCTATGCTGTTTTCAAACCAGGGCTACATAAAAATAAAATGGTGAACTTGGTAAAGTTTATGTGTAAAACTACAGAGTTACAGGACAATCTTGTTTTTAAAATGCTATAGCAATTATGTTCCTAAAACAAAATAATGTATACATTAATGTTAAGCTTTAACAGCTCAGGGCAGCCAAAACATTGGTACAGGACTAAGCTTGCTTCAACTGTTTTCACAGACCAAAATCATCTTCCTCTATATTTATTATTTACATTAAGTCAGATCCAATTTACTACGCAACAGCTCAAAAACTCAGCCTTGCCTTCCATTTGTCAGCAATGGAATGCACTAACAGTTTTTAAGTAAGAGATTTACAACAATAAATATAATGAAAAACAGTTGTTTATAGTCTAAAAACTATCAAACTGTTCACAAATTAACACCCAAACAATGCATTCTAACTCGGGCAATGAAGTAATGCATATTATACCATGACCCCCCAAAACATGCACGCTGATTGGCCAGCGTGCCCGTTGTAAATCGAGTTATACTAATGGAAAAAGGTCCGGTCGCCTGGACTTTTTTCCATTAGTATAACTCTTTTTAAACACTGTCGCTATGTTAAATGGGTTTAACATAGCGAGGCCTTTAAAATAAGCAACAGAGATCTCCGTTGCTTATTTTAAAGCTGTCTCGCTATGTTAAACCCATTTAACATAGCGAGACAATGCTAAAAGCAACTGAAAGCAAGATATCCGTTGCTTTTTTAGTGTTTGCTGTGTTAAATGAGTTTAACATAGCGAGACAGTATAAAATAAGCAACGGACATCTCCGTTGCTTATTTTAAAGCTGTCTCGCTATGTTAAACCCATTTAACATAGCGAACAGTAAAAAAAAGCGGAGATCTTGCTTTCTCGTTTTCCCCACAACTCTGATGTACTGCGCAGGCGCGCAGTACATCAGAACTGCCGCGGATGCCAGACATCTGCGGAAGGGCAGCAAACAGGCATTATACTATGCCATTATTTAAGAAAAGTAATAGTTTCTTTTCTTAAATAATGTCATGGTATAATAGCAATAACCACTTCTGGGTGTGGGTAATGCTAAATTTACCCACGGTTGGCTTTGTTTGGTCCTCGGGCTTAGCCTCGGGACCAAACCACGCCAACCGGGTAATTACCCACATTACCAGGCGTTATTGCTATACTAGTCTTCTCGCACTATACAGGTAATATGCTATGACACCAAATGGTTGAATTCTCCACTCAGCAAGATCCATTCTACTTTAAAAGGTACAAAAAGGGAAGATCATTTTACAGTTAACCCTTAAATACACTACAAGGAAATAAAACGAAGCACAACTCTCTTGACAAATTACCTCCATCTACTACCAACTACCGTTAAGCTCATCATTATGGTATCTGCAGATGAAGTCAGCATTTTTTTTAAGAGAAAGGTGATAGTAATGGGATAATCAGCACAGTAAATACTTTACATTTCCAAAGTGCTGTAAGTATACCTATGACTTTCCAGGTTCACCGTGTTAAATGGGCATAAACTTGACTTACAAAGTAAAACACATCTGAAGTGAATAAATGCACAACAGGTTTTGCAACTTTATTTTCTTCACTAAGTCAGTCACTCACCCAAGCATAGTTATCCTGCTAAAGAAAACGAATAGCACCGTTTGTGGTCACGAGATTATTTAAAATGCATTTATTTTGCACAGTTCTAACGTTACAATCACTGCTATGCAAAAAGTTTTATATGGATACATAATAATGTTAACACTTAAAGCACTACCACAATTTAGACACACTTTTCTGAACAATAACACTTGTCACATACAGTACTCTTCCTCACGCTGCTTTTCAACTGGACAAAAGACTGGCATTTTCATATTATTAATAAATACAATAGCAGCAACTCTGTGAAATAAAAGGAATGCAAAAAAAATCATAAATTCAGCACTGATTTCCAAAGCTTCTTACAACAATACGGACTTCAAGAGGCCTCCCAGTCCGTACAACTGATTTACTTATAACATAAATGAGTGACACGCTTGTCAATTTGATATTCTCACAAGTCCAAATACTTTGCAGTAATATGCACAATGGATACAATGCAAATGTTTATGATATCTGTCAACAATCTGCAGAAAACATCTGCGTGCGATTATGCCCTCTTGGTATGCTTCCAGCACCCAAACAGTTTTTTGTTGGGGTGGCATGACAACAAGATCTACTAACATTTCCAGCTAGTAAATTCAGAACTTACTTAGTCCCTGTTTCCACAATGACTTGAGTTTCTGTTGTACACTAAAAATACAGAAGAGAAGGAGGAAGATAAACAAACAAAACACCAGCACCCAACCACATTACAAAAATTATCAGTATCACACACACGCACACGCACACACCCTTCCTTCGTCCAGCAGTATAATTCATGTCACGAAGCCTTCACTTACCTGCTGTAAAAAATGTCCTACCCATTTCACGAACGAAGCCCACAATCCAGCCAGCGACCAAACACCTACCCGAAGCCTTTGTCCAGCAGTAATCCTAGCGAAGCCAGCGCAGAGAAATCAGCGAGCAGCTCACCCCTCCGTCCTCATTGGTTCTGCCTGCAGCTGAAGCAGTCTGGAGCTCCTCTGTTCTCTGCGGTCGTCACTGCACAGATTCCTGGGTATCTCACAGCAAAGATTGCTGGGTATCTCTTTGTCTGTATCCAGACTGCTGATAAAGGCAGTCTGAGTTCTCTAATGTGTCCGCGCATGCGCAGAGGAGTCGGGGCTCATGATTTTTTTTTTCCTTCTGTTTTTGTTTTTTTTGTTTTACAGATTGTTTCTTTTGTTTTTTTCTAGGTGGGAGGGCTGCAGTCTGGCAGTCCAATAGCATGAACCGCTCCTGGGGGAGCAGAAACTTCTATGTTTGTATTATATGTTGCTTTGTTTGGCTTATATAATACATTATTTCTTTCCCAATAATGTAAATAGTAACCCATCTTGACCTACATTTGTTTGTGAAGAATTATTGAACTCTGAATATTCTGAATAAATCATTACTGTTTCTCAATTGTTTAAGAAACCCTCCTTTTCTTTGTTTTTGTTTTTTTTTGTTTGTTTTGTTTTCAAATAAAAACAGATGGCAAGTGATGTACCATATGAGTTGATACTTTAAGAGATGTAGTTGTAATTTTTTTGGGACGGCTATCTTGGAATCCGTTTTTTGTTTCTTCTTTGTGGCATCAGTCCAAGGATTTGTTTCTTTTGTTCTTTTAAGAGTAGGGGCCATCCATTCCATTTCTTCTGGGATAGACACTATGTTGTTGTTTTTGATGAATACAATAGCTTCATCTAAGTCATTAAAGATTCTCATCTCATGGCAAAAATTATTTTTATCTTAGATGGAAAGGCCAGTTGTGCTTTAATGTTTTGTTTTAACAGTTTTATTATTAGCCAGACTTTTTTTCCTTTGTTCTAGTATTCTGGAAGAATAATCATCAAACCTTATCAGGCTTTGATTCTATTTTAAGGGTGATTTTCTCCAAGCAGATTTTAATATTAGTTCCTTGTCCAGAAATTAAAGAAATTTTATAACTATGGAGTATTTGTTGAGTTAGAAGCAGGTTTCCTCAGTGCTCTGTGCGCTCTTTCAATTCCAAATGAAAGTCCCTCTTTCAAGTCTAAAAATTCAGGAATCCAGGTTAAGAATGAAATAATGTCTTCTCCTTCAGTGTTTTCAGGCAGACCAAAAATCCTTATTTTGCTTCAGCTGTCCGTATTTTCTAAGTCATCTATTTTAGTTAAGCAGCCATGTATTCAGTTTAAACAGAAATTCTTTTTGGAATTCTTCCTCTTTGAGTCTCCCTTCAGTGTCATTTAGAGAAGTCTCTATATTTGTTATTTTTGTATGGTGTTGCTGTAATAGTTCCTTAAGAGTACCAGTCTGTTTTGGGGAATTTAATTTGAGGTTTTCTAAGTCATTTTTAAAGCCATCCATCTTTAAAGATAGTTCCTGTAAGGTAGATGTCTCAATTGCAGTTCTTTTTTCAAAGCAGCATCTGGATGAGAATTTCTTGAATTGTTCATATTCAGTGACTCAATATATCTCCAAGTTACTTGACAGGAAAATATTTGTATATCTCCAAAATTGATATTTATGTAGTTTAGTAATTTATCTATAGATTTCTGATGTTTTAAACTTGAAAATAATATTTTTTCCTATATTATTATACTAGTTTATGCAGCTCTCAAAATTCATTGCTCTCAGTTGGCCATCTAGGCTCCTCTCCCCAACAACAATTTTGGATCCTGATGAAAAATGGATATGGAGAACGATAGAGAAAGCACTGCATCCAAGTACACGAGTATGGTATAAGAAATGTATTGTCCATTTTATAAAAACAAGGGCTGATATAGGGTGGCAAGTAAAATGGCCATTATCTATACCACAGCTATTGTTACATTTTTACTTTTAAAGAGTTTGGTATGTCTACTGCAGCACTAGTAGCAGCAATTAGTTAGTACCAAAGGGCACAAGGGTGGTAGGACACCGCTCAAGCATTTTCAGCTAGAACAGTGCTCCAATGTTGGGCATGAATGGAGGTCAGGAGGGATGTTGCATGGCTATTGGGGGTTCTAGAGTGGTATGTACTTCAGAGTATGAACTCTGTTTTGGACAGCATATATAATAGCATTTTGTGCTGTGTTCTGGTTATCTGTGATAATGCAGAGCAGATGGAGTGACAACCCTCCATGGGTTCTAGACCTTAGTGATATTTAGATAGAGGCTGACATGGTAGGGGGCTCATGTGAGGAAGAGTAAAATAGACTAGATAGAAAAAGGAGTATAGCAGAAGCTCAAACCCCCAATGGATACAGGGGTGGACAGAGACAGTTTAAGAAATACCAGGTGATGCTTCTGAAGGTTGATGTACCATTCTTGTGTCAGAGCTCGCTCTCCCTTAGGTCATTACCAGTTCAAGACAGTCCTAAAAAAAAGCCATAGTGAAGCTGGGTCTTGACATTAGCAAGTTAACAACTCATTCTTTCAGAACAGGAGCTGCATCATATGCCCATGAAATGGGCCATCAGAAATTGAGTAATGCACTTAGATCAGAAATCACAAGCTACAGAAGATATATCAGATCATGATGACTAATCAGCATTCTCTTTTGCGGGTATCATAAAGTAGCTAACAAAGAGGCAGATTCTGGGGTCTTCTTTCATGTACCATACAGCCAGAGAATTGGATGAATCTGGAATTATCCTGGGTTTCAAAGAGGAAGAAATGCAGGTTTACTGGTTGGGAAGGAGAGAAATACAGTGGCGGCACCTTTAGCAGAGTATTCCGAGTCATTACCTGAGCCATGTTTAATTGCATTAATTTAATTGTATTACATATCGGGGAAATGTGATAAGTAACCCATTGTTGTACCTCAAAAAATACAGTTTATCAATGGTCCAGGAAGTTCAGACAGATGTGGCCAAACATTATGCTTGTGTGGTCAGATATAATTCTAAGACCAGTCTAGTGTGGACCAAATAATTTCAAAGGAGTGGAAAGGGTTAGAAAGTTAAGTTAATCAACAGATTCTGTAGACAACAGGTAAGCAAACTAGGGGGTTGGGTACCGCAAAACACTAATATCAATTCACCAGAACTGTACAGCAGTGATGGCATTCACTTGTCACATTCAGGAACAAAGTTATTTATAGGAAACCTTACAGGAATCACAAAGTTGGCAGATGTGCTTGGGGGAAAGATGGCATTCAGAACAAGCCATCTTCCTGAAGTGGAAGGGAAAACTTAGAAAACTAAAATTGTGAAGGAGTTTGCTTGGATTGGGGAGGGGTGCAGGCTTAGACAGCTTGGCCCTTCTCTTGGTGGACTGCCCCTTGGTGTAGCAGGTAGACTAGGGGACACAGCCTGGGGTCCCGCAAGTGGCAGATCCCCTTCAGTCACTGGTATCTGGCTGAATAGTGACAGGGGACTGTCTGTGCTTGGTTGTAGACCCCTTCCATTATTGGTGTTAGTTAAGCATTTACAGATACTGTGGTGGTATGTTGTAGTCCGGTTGATTTTACTTCCTTCCAAGTTCTGCCCTTTGTGCACATTTGAGTAATCTTGGTTGGCACTGATTGGTCTGATTGGCATTGACATAAGATCCAGCACTGCTTTGATATATAACTCAATCTGATTGGCATAAGTACATGACTGTGGCCATTTCTTCTAAACAAATGTGTGGTGTGATTTGTTAAATGATGAGCATGCTTATTTCCATCCAAAGACAATGAGAGAGTATCAAGGAATAATAGGTACAGCTGTATTCCATGGGGAAAATAGCATGCAGGAGATGGGGGAGAGAGTCAGAAAGGCAGGAAGTTGGTTAGGATGAAGAAGGGAAGGAGGTCTGTATAAAGGTAGATATGTAGGTATGGGAAAAATTTAAAAAGCCAGAGGTAGCCAGGCAAGATCTCTTTTCAACAGCAGAGCAGGACAGAGCAGAACACCCACCTTCCCACCCTTCATTGTAAAAGCAGAAAGAGGAGTAGATAATACAAGGTGAGAAGTAGTAAGTGCTGACTTATATGAGAAGGTAGGTGCTTGCAAACCCATAAAGGTGACCGCACTAGGGGTTGGAAAGAAATTTCCTGCTTTTCCCACTGGGTTCTTGTCTTCCTCAGTAAGTGGTTGGTAGGGTAGGTAGGTGATGTAGCCATGAAGGACTGAAGAGCAGACTTGGAAGACTAAAATTGCAAAGGATTGTGCTTGGAATGGGGAGAGGTGGAGGTCAAGACAGCTTGGCCCTTCTCTGTGTGGGCTTCCTATTGTATAGCAGGCAGGCTAGGGGGCACAGCATGGGGTCCGATAAATGGCAGATCCCCTTCAGCCACTGGTGTCTGGCCAAATGGTGGCAGAGGACTGTTGGTGTTTAGTTGTAGATCCCTTCAATCATTGGTGTTAGTTGAGCACTTACAAGGACTGTAGTGGTATGTTATGGCCTGTTTGATTTGATTTCCTTCCAAATAATGTCCTTTGCACATATCTGAATATTCTTGGTTGGCATTTATTAGTTTGATTGACACTTCTGATATGATACTGATTTTTTACATAATCCATTCTGATTGTAATAATAAATACATGGCTGACGCCATTTCTTCCAAGCAAATGTGTGGTGTGATTTGTTAAATGATGTGCATGCTTATTTTCACCCCAAAACAATGTATGTATTGACATTTTGCTTTTCAGTATTTTAAAAATATTATTATGAAGCCATCACTTTTATTTTCTACATTCAAACTGCTGTTTTCATGTACAGACCGAGACGGAGAGCTAAACACTATGTAATTATTTTTACCTTTTTTTTTTTATTATTTTAAAACAAAAGGGAGGTGATACTTTACTATGCCTATCCCTCCTCTGTCCCATAACTTCATGCTGTGGCTGATCAATTTTATCCCGCTGTAGTTACTACAGCTCGCACATCACCCTTATTCTTAAAAATGAGTACCAATACACTTATTTTCCACCCCTCAGGCATCCTGGGGGATGCACAAGCAAGTGTATTTCTTTGTGCCGGTCCCAAGCTCGGATAAATGGGAAGGGTTACATCAGGAAGGGCATCCAGTGTAAAATTTTTGCCAGATCAAATATTTGTACTCTACACTTTCGCTTTCATGCAATCAAATAGCTATATTTTCACAGAAACATACTTTGTGTGTGTATATATATATATATATATATATATATATATATATATATATATATATATATATATATATATATATATATATATATATATATATATATATATATATATATATATATATATATATATATATAT